>NC_092175.1:45606116-45773616 GCF_045791955.1 Oncorhynchus clarkii lewisi | reverse complement strand
TGGGGCATAATATCTCTGACCCATAACTAACTTGGGTTCTCTCTGTTTTTCTGTTTTATAGACTGTACCTGGGGCATAATATCTCTGACCCATAACTAACTTGGGTTCTCTCTGTTTTTCTGTTTTATAGACTGTACCTGGGGCATAATATCTCTGACCCATAACTAACTTGGGTTCTCTCTGTTTTTCTGTTTTATAGACTGTACCTGGGGCATAATATCTCTGACCCATAACTAACTTGGGTTCTCTCTGTTTTTCTGTTTTATAGACTGTACCTGGGGCATAATATCTCTGACCCATAACTAACTCCGTTCTCTCTGTTTTTTGTTTTATAGACTGTACCTGGGGCATAATATCTCTGACTTTAACCTCTCTGCTACTCTTCATCTCTGTGTGTCTCAATCTCAGCTGCTTTCTGAGACACAGGGACACCAGACACAAAGCAGGTAAATTATTGCTTATTGAAAAAAATATCTTTCCCTGAGCAATTGTGTTAGTATAAAATAATATATTTTCTGTTGTTTTTTTGCATAGAATATGGCTCAATATCGTATTATTTATATTTTTAGTATGCTTTGCTCATCTTTATCAATAATAGTAACAATGATGGACCTGAATGTGTATTGTATACGTCCACATAAACAATATCATCATCAGACACCAGGCACAACACACACAGAGCACTGACACAGACACTGTCATTGACACAGAGCACCTCTCTCACGTCTCTTACCTCTCTTACCTGTCTTACGTCTCTTGCCTCTCTTACCTCTCTTATCAATCTTACGTCTCTAACCTCTCTTACGTCTCTAACCTCTCTTAAGTCTCTAACCTCTCTTACGTCTCTAACCTCTCCTACGTCTCTAACCTCTCTTACGTCTCTAACATCTCTTAAGTCTCTAACCTCTCTTACGTCTCTAACCTCTCTTACGTCTCTAACCTCTCTTAAGTCTCTAACCTCTCTTACGTCTCTAACCTCTCTTACGTCTCTAACCTCTCTTACGTCTCTAACCTCTCTTACGTCTCTAACCTCTCTTAAGTCTCTAACCTCTCTTACGTCTCTAACCTCTCTTACGTCTCTCACCTCTCTTACGTCTCTTATCACTCTTACCTCTCTTATGTCTCTTACCTCTCCGACGTCTCTTTATCTCTCTAACCTCTCTAACCTCTCTAACCTATCACTCTTACCTCTCTTATGTCTCTTGCCTCTCCTGCCTCTCTTATGTCTCTTACGTCTCTAACCTCTCTTACCTCTCTAACCTCTTACCTCTCTAACCTCTCTTATGTCTCTAACCTCTCTTACGTCTCCTACCTTTCTAATCTCTCTTACGTCTCTTACGTCTCTAACCTCTCTTACCTCTCTAACCTCTCTTACGTCTCTAACCTCTCTTACGTCTCTAACCTCTCTTATGTCTCTTGCCTCTCTTGCCTCTCTTACCTCTCTTATGTCTCTTACGTCTCTAACCTCTCTTACCTCTCTAACCTCTCTTACGTCTCTAACCTCTCTTACGTCTCTAACCTCTCTTACCCTCTCCGACGTCTCTTACCTCTCTTACGTCTCTGGTGTTTCTTATGTCTCTTACCTGTCTTTTGTTTCTTACGTCTCTTGGATCTCTTGCAGCAACATAAATGGCATCTGTCATTCTGTAGGCTATTTTGTTCATCAGCATTGCTTAACTTAACTTTGTCAGTCTCATCGACTCACAGAAAAGTAATTGTCCACCATTTTGTTTTGACAGGCAATGAGCAGTTTCTCTACCAACAGCATTATCCAAGAGAGCGGTACGGGTTTATTATCATACTCCAGTAACGTGTTTCATCTACCGTTGTATGTGTGGTGTGTGTGTGTGTGTGTGTGTGTGTGTGTGTGTGTGTGTGTGTGTGTGTGTGTGTGTGTGTGTGTGTGTGTGTGTGTGTGTGTGTGTGTGTGTGTGGACAGTGTGGACAATCGCTCATCTCAAATGTACAGAATCAGAAAGTATTCAGACCCTTTTGTAACATTTTGTTACTTTACAGCCTTATTCTAAAATTGATTAAAAAAAAGTTATTTCCCCTCATCAATCGACCCACAATAATGACAAAGCAAAAACAGGTTTTTATAATTTTTTTCAAATTCATAATAAAATTTAAATAAACATATTTACATTAGTTTTCAGACCCTTTCCTATGAGACTCTAAATTGAGCTCAGGTGCATCCTGTTTCCATTGATCATTCTTGAGATGTTTCTACAACTTGACTGGAGTCCACCTGTGGCGAATTCAAATGACTGGACGTGATTTGGAAAGGCACACACCTGTCTCTGACAGTGCATGTCAGAGCGAAAACCAAACCACTAGGCCGAAGGAATTGTCTGTAGAGCACCGAGACAGGATTGTGTCGAGGCACAGATCTGGAGAAGGGTACCAAAACATTTATGCAGCATTGAAGGTTCCCCACAACACAGTGGTCTCCATTAGTCTTCAACGGAAGAAGGTTGGAATCACCAAGACTCTTCCTAAAGATGGCCGCCAGGACAAACTGAGCAATCGGGGGAGAAGGGCCTTGGTCAGGGAGGTGACCAAGAACATGATGGTCACTCTGACAGAGGTTCAGAGTTCCTCTGTGGAGATCGGAGAACCTTCCAGAAGGACAACCATCTCTGCAATCGATCAGGCCTTTATGGTAGAGAGGCCAGACGGAAGCCACTCCTCAGTAAAAGGCACATGACAGCCCGCTTGGAGTTTGCCAAAAGGCACCTAAAGGACTCTCAGGCCATGAGAAAAAAGATTATCTGGTCTGATGAAACCAAGATTGAAGTCTTTGGCCTGAATGCCAAACGTCATTTCTGGAGGAAACCTGGCACCATCCCAACGGTGAAGCATGGTGTTGGCAGCATCATGCTGTGGGAATGTTTTTCAGCAGCAGGGACTGGGAGACTAGTCAGGATCGAGGCAAAGATGAACGGAGCAAAGTACAGAGAGATCCTTGATGAAAACCTGCACCAGAGCGTTCAGGATCTCAGACTGGGGCCAAGGTTCACCTTCCAACAGGACAACGACCCTAAGCACACAGCCAAGACAACGCAGGAGTGGCTTCGGGACAAGTCTCTTAATGTTCTTGAGTGGCGCAGCTAAAAAATGAAAACCTCTTTTTACTTTGGCATTTTGGGTTATTGTGTAGATTGATGAGGGAAAAAGCAACGTAACAAAATGTGAAAAAGTCAAGGGGTCTGAATACTTTCCAAATGCCCTGTATATCTGGCACCCAAACAAATTTATTTTATGGTAGATACACAGATGTGATTTGTAAATTTGAGTAATTTAGCAGACACTCTTATCCAGAGACACTTACAGTTAGTGCCTTCATATTCAGATAGTAGCCATAGTAAGTACATTTTTCCTCAATGAAGAAGCAGAGTCAGAGCTAGTATGAAAAGACCAGCCCCAGTTTTTTTGTGATGTATGTTGATGTATATTGATGTATATTGATGTAAATTGATGTATATTGATGTATGTGATGTATATTGATGTATATTGATGTATATTGATGTATATTGATGTATATTGATGTATATTGATGTATGTGATGTATATTGATGTATATTGATGTATGTGATGTATATTGATGTATATTGATGTATATTGATGTATATTGATGTATATTGATGTTTATTGATGTATATTGATGTATATTGATGTATGTGATGTATATTGATGTATGTGATTAATATTGATGTATATTGATGTATATTGATGTATATTGATGTTTATTGATGTATATTGATGTATATTGATGTATATTGATGTATGTGATGTATATTGATGTATATTGATGTATATTGATGTATATTGATGTATATTGATGTTTATTGATGTATGTTGATGTATATTGATGTATGTGATGTATATTGATGTATATTGATGTATATTGATGTATGTGATTAATATTGATGTATATTGATGTATATTGATGTATATTGATGTTTATTGATGTATATTGATGTATATTGATGTATATTGATGTATGTGATGTATATTGATGTATATTGATGTATATTGATGTATATTGATGTATATTGATGTATATTGATGTTTATTGATGTATATTGATGTATATTGATGTATGTGATGTATATTGATGTATGTGATTAATATTGATGTATATTGATGTATATTGATGTATATTGATGTTTATTGATGTATATTGATGTATATTGATGTATATTGATGTATGTGATGTATATTGATGTATATTGATGTATATTGATGTATATTGATGTATATTGATGTATATTGATGTATATTGATGTTTATTGATGTATATTGATGTATGTGATGTATATTGATGTATATTGATGTATATTGATGTTTATTGATGTATGTTGATGCATGTGATGTATATTGATGTATATTGATGTATATTGATGTATATTGATGTATATTGATGTATATTGATGTATGTGATGTATGTGATGTATATTGATGTATATTGATGTATATTGATGTATATTGATGTATATTGATGTATATTGATGTATGTGATAGTGAAATACAGGAGGAAGAGGAGGAAGAGGAGAATCAGCAGCAGGAGAATCCCATCTACGGAAACATCACTACAGGTGACATCACATCACATAACATAGCATAATATCAATGGAAACATCACGACAGATCACATCACATCACATAATATCAATGGAAACATCACTACAGATGACATCACATAACATAACATAATATCTACGGAAACATCACGACATCACCACAGATGACATCACATCACATAATATCTACGATAACATCACTACAGGTGACATCTCATAACATAACATAATATCTATGGAAACATCGCTACAGGTGACATCACAACACATCACATAACATAATATCTATGGAACATCACTACAGATTATATTACATTACATCACATAATATCTATGGAAACAACACTACAGATGACATCACAACACATCACATAACATAATATCTATGGAAACATCGCTACAGGTGACATCACATCACATAATATCTATGGAAACAACACTACAGATGACATCACAACACATCACATCACATAATATCTATGGAAACAACACTACAGATGACATCACAACACATCACATCACATAATATCTATGGAAACATCGCTACAGGTGACATCACATCACATAATATCTATGGAAACAACACTACAGATGACATCACAACACATCACATCACATAATATCTGTTGAAACATCACCACAGATGACATCACAACATATTACATAACATAATATCTATGGAAACATCACTACAGATGACATCACAACACATCACATCACATAATATCTGTTGAAACATCACTACAGATGACATCACAACACATCACATCACATAATGTCTATGGAAACATCGCTACAGGTGACATCACATCACATAATATCTGTTGAAACATCACTACAGATGACATCACAACACATCACATCACATAATATCTATGGAAACATCATTACAGATGACATCACAACACATCACATCACATAATATCTGTTGAAAGATCACTACAGATGACATCACAACACATCACATCACATAATATCTATGGAAACATCATTACAGATGACATCACAACACATCACATCACATAATGTCTATGGAAACATCGCTACAGGTGACATCACATCACATAATATCTGTTGAAACATCACTACAGATGACATCACAACACATCACATCACATAATATCTATGGAAACATCATTACAGATGACATCACAACACATCACATCACATAATATCTGTTGAAACATCACTACAGATGACATCACAACACATCACATCACATAATATCTATGGAAACATCATTACAGATGACATCACATCACATAATATCTGTTGAAACATCACCACAGATGACATCCCAACACATCACATAACATAATATCTATGGAAACATCGCTACAGGTGACATCACATCACATAATATCTATGGAAACATCATTACAGATGACATCACAACACATCACATCACATAATATCTATGGAAACATCGCTAAAGGTGACATCACATCACATAATATCTATGGAAACATCATTACAGATGACATCACAACACATCACATCACATAATATCTATGGAAACATCGCTACAGGTGACATCACATCACATAATATCTGTTGAAACATCACTACAGATGACATCACAACACATCACATCACATAATATCTATGGAAACATCATTACAGATGACATCACAACACATCACATCACATAATGTCTATGGAAACATCGCTACAGGTGACATCACATCACATAATATCTGTTGAAACATCACTACAGATGACATCACAACACATCACATCACATAATATCTATGGAAACATCGCTACAGGTGACATCACAACACATCACATCACATAATATCTATGGAAACATCGCTACAGGTAACATCACATCAAATAATATCTATGGAAACATCGCTACAGATGACATCACAACACATAACATCACATAATATCTGTTGAAACATCGCTACAGATGACATCACAACACATCACATCACATAATATCTATGGAAACATCGCTACAGGTGACATCACATCACATAATATCTGTTGAAACATCGCTACAGATGACATCACAACACATCACATAATATCTATGGAAACATCGCTACAGATGACATCACAACACATCACATCACATAATATCTATGGAAACATCGCTACAGGTGACATCACATCACATAATATCTATGGAAACATCGCTACAGGTGACATCACATCACATAATATCTATGGAAACATCGCTACAGGTGACATCACATCACATAATATCTATGGAAACATCATTACAGATGACATCACATCACATAATATCTATGGAGACATCGCTACAGGTGACATCACATCACATAATATCTACGGAAACATCACGACATCACCACAGATGACATCACATCACATAATATCTACGATAACATCACTACAGGTGACATCTCATAACATAACATAATATCTATGGAAACATCGCTACAGATGACATCACAACACATCACATCACATAATATCTATGGAAACATCGCTACAGGTGACATCACATCACATAATATCTATGGAAACATCGATACAGGTGACATCACATCACATAATATCTATGGAAACATCGCTACAGGTGACATCACATCACATAATATCTATGGAAACATCATTACAGATGACATCACAACACATCACATCACATAATATCTATGGAAACATCACTACAGATGACATCACAACACATCACATCACATAATATCTGTTGAAACATCACTACAGATGACATCACATAACATAATATCTGTTGAAACATCATTACAGATGACATCACAACACATCACATCACATAATATCTATGGAAACATCGCTACAGGTGACATCACATCACATAATATCTATGGAAACATCACTACAGATGACATCACAACACATCACATCACATAATATCTATGGAAACATCGCTACAGGTGACATCACATCACATAATATCAATGGAAACATCATTACAGATGACATCACAACACATCACATCACATAATATCTGTTGAAACATCACTACAGATGACATCACATCACATAATATCTGTTGCAACATCACTACAGATGACATCACAACACATCACATCACATAATATCTATGGAAACATCACTACAGATGACATCACAACACATCACATCACATAATGTCTATGGAAACATCGCTACAGATGACATCACATCACATAATATCTATGGAAACATCACTACAGATGACATCACAACACATCACATCACATAATATCTGTTGAAACATCACTACAGATGACATCACATCACATAATATCTGTTGAAACATCATTACAGATGACATCACAACACATCACATCAGATAATATCTGTTGAAACATCACTACAGATGACATCACATCACATAATATCTGTTGAAACATCATTACAGATGACATCACAACACATCACATCACATAATATCTGTTGAAACATCACCACAGATGACATCACAACACATCACATCACATAATATCTGTTGAAACATCATTACAGATGACATCACAACACATCACATCACATAATATCTATGGAAACATCACTATAGATGACATCACAACACATCACATCACATAATATCTGTTGAAACATCACTACAGATGACATCACATCACATAATATCTGTTGAAACATCACTACAGATGACATCACAACACATCACATCACATAATATCTATGGAAACATCACTACAGATGACATCACAACACATCACATAATATCTGTTGAAACATCACTACAGATGACATCACATCACATAATATCTGTTGAAACATCATTACAGATGACATCACAACACATCACATCAGATAATATCTGTTGAAACATCACTACAGATGACATCACATCACATAATATCTGTTGAAACATCATTACAGATGACATCACAACACATCACATCACATAATATCTATGGAAACATCACTACAGATGACATCACAACACATCACATCACATAATATCTATGGAAACATCACTACAGATGACATCACAACACATCACATCACATAATATCTATGGAAACATCACTACAGATGACATCACAACACATCACATCACATAATAGCTGTTGAAACATCACTATAGGTGACATCACAACACATCACATCACATAATATCTATGGAAACATCACTACAGATTACATCACAACACATCACATCACATAATATCTATGGAAACATCACTACAGATGACATCACAACACATCACATCACATTATATCTGTTGAAACATCACTACAGATGACATCACATCACATAATGCAAAAAAAAAAAAATGCTAAATTCTTCAACTGGTGGAAGGGTGGCCTAGATCCGGGTGGCCTAGTGGCCGGGTGGCCTAGTGGCCGGGTGGCCTTGTGGCCGGGTGGCCGGGTGGCCGGGTGGCCTAGTGGCCGGGTGGCCTAGTGGCCGGATGGCCTAGTGGCCGGATGGCCTTGGCCCCCCTCTGCCTCCCCCCTGTAATCGATTAAATGTCTGTATTTTTGAACTTATGTATTCTAGCGTAACTTCAGCGTAGAACCCTCCTCTCTCTTGCTCTCTCTCTTCCATAATTTTGGGTCAGTCAAAGTGGTCAGGTATTCTGCCACTGTGTACTCTCTGTTTAGGGCCAAATAGCATTCTAGTTTGCTCTGTTTTTTTGTCAAGTAAATATCTTTTTGCTTTCTCATGATTTGGTTGGGTTTAATTGTGTTGCTGTACTGGGGCTCGTTGGGGTCTGTTTGTGTTTGTGAACAGAGCCCCAGGACCAGCTTGCTCTCCAGGTTCATCTCTCTGTAGGTGATGGCTTTGTTATGGAAGGTTTGGTAATCGCTTCCTTTTAGGTGGTTGTAGAATTGAATGCCTCTTTTCTGGATTTTGATAAGGGTATCAACCTAATTCTGCTCTGCAAGCATTATTTGGTGTTCTACGTTGTTCACTGAGGATATTTTTTACAGAATTCTGCGTGCAGTCTCAATTTGGTGTTTGTCCCATTTTGTCAAACACTTGGTTGGTGAGCGGACCCCAGACCTCACAACCATAAAGAGCAATGGTCTCTATAACTGATTCAAGTATTTTTAGCCAGATCCTAATTGGTATTTCGAGTTGTATGTTCCTTTAAATGGCACAGAAGACCCTTCTTGCCTTGTCTCTCAGATCGTGCGCGGCTTTGTGGAAGTTACCTGTGGCGTTGATGTTTAGGCCAAGGAGTCTAGAAACGTTCAATGGAATTCTGGAATCGAACGGAGATGGTTCCTCAATGCGGAAACTAGTAAATGGATTAAATCGGGTGTTGGAGGAGTTGCTACGGAATGGAGAGGACAACAGTCCATGTGGATTTGATGCTATTCCTCTTGTGTTGGGAAAGTGTTGTAAACAAGCATTTTACGGGCAAGTCTACACCAATTGTATTCGGCCCATGTGATCTATTCAATTTGATTTGATGCCGTTATTTCGTCATGAAGCATTAAAAACGGGACTTTTAAGCGGTTATTGTCTTGCTCTTTGCTGTAATCAGAGGGCTAATATCAATACTATACATGCCAGTTAACAGATGTCATGCACTTTGACAGGTAAATATTTATAGCCCTGCTATTTAGACAACGGGTGGCCTAATATCAAGCTAATATTTAGTTTCTTCGGCTAAACAACTCTAGTTTCGCTCTTCCAGCTTTTCCCGTGCGCAATAGGCTATAGGCTACGGACGCAAGCCTCTCCGCTATTCCTCGTGTCGTGAAATCCAAGGAAAAACTATAGTCTACAAAAACTACAGGACATTAATGTTGTATACATTTTTATACTCGGCCTCCTAGGCTTTTCGTTGAGAGAAGCATGCTTGCTCTGGCTAATTGCTGAATGTAAAATAGACATAGGCCAAATGAACTGTTTGGGAAAGTTATTTATTATCTATTTCACTTGCTTTGGTAATGTAAACATATGTTTCCCATGCCAATAAAAGCCCCTTAACCTGAATTGAAATGTAAATTGAATTGAGTGCATAGTTGGGACTGATTATTAAATGGTTGCACATGACAGACAGGGCTGAACACAGTGAACAAAGTAATATCCAAACGAAGTGACAGCCATTACAAAAATGGAAATCACTTAAAAAAGCACTTGAGCAACTGTAGGCCGTTTGTTCTTTAGTTAAATAAAGGTTAAATAACATGATTTAAAAGATGCGCAGGTCAAACAGCGTTTGTTGTTTATTTTCTACATTTAATTGAAATACGAGTGTCTATATTCTATTTAGCGTTAGACTACACACAACCTACATTGAAGTAGTATTTACAGTTGTCACTATGAAAATGAACAAACACAGAAGCACTATATTTGCTCAGTCGCCACCTTTTAACATGAGTATACAGCGTGCAGTAGGATGCAGTCACCACCTTTTAACATGAGTATACAGCGTGCAGTAGGATGCAGTCACCACCTTTTAACATGAGTATACAGCGTGCAGTAGGATGCAGTCACCACCTTTTAACATGAGTATACAGCGTGCAGTAGGATGCAGTCACCACCTTTTAACATGAGTATACAGCGTGCAGTAGGATGCGGTTACCATCTTTTAACATGAGTATACAGCGTGCAGTAGGATGCAGTCACCACCTTTTAACATGAGTATACAGCGTGCAGTAGGATGCAGTCACCACCTTTTAACATGAGTATACAGCGTGCAGTAGGATGCGGTCACCATCTTTTTAACACGAATATGTAGGATAGGTTGATCAGTTGATTGACCCGTGCAGGCTACTGTTGAACGATACACTTCCCTCCAGTGTGGATGTTCGCCAACGTTTTATAGTTCTGTGTAATTTATCGTTATAGTTATCGGCTTTGGTGTGGACGGCCCTCAACGCTCAGATTAGTAAATGCTTTTTACGGATAACAGGAATATGGTCTGAACACAGCAGTGGTTCTCAGGGTTGATTTGATGGAAATCACGATTGCAACAATGATAGCCTTCAAAACAAGGGATTTCATATTCTCTGCTATTTAGTTTGATTTATAATTTTGGATGGTGAGGGTTACATGTTTTGTTTTCTCCAAATACTCTGGGAGGCCCAGGTAAAAAATACATTTTCCCCGGGGGAGAATGACAACTGTTTTCATTTCAGAGGTCGGATTACCTCCAGGTATCCCTCAATATAAATTACCATTACTCCCTAATGACACAACATTAACATCGGTCAATTTAGGTTTTTACATCAACAAATAACCTTCAATTCATTGCATTTTCAGCTCTTATCAAATTGAAAATTAGCAAATGAAAACATTTACTCAATACAATTTTTTTTTTAAATGATATTTCTCAAAAACGTTTGTATTATTTTGTCCCATAATATAATCTGTACTATTCTCCCCCCCCCCCCCCCCCCCACACACACACACACACACACACAACAAAAGGTCATTTAAAAAAAATATTAGCGAAATAACTGCTCTTCCCCCGCGACCCTGACTTTGAATACCACTGCTCTGCGGTTGTATCATCTCACAGTTCTTTACATGGATTTTGACAACAACAAAAAATGTACATGTATGTATTACAAAAATGTAAAAATGTAGCCGGTTTATATTTAAAGCAAGTGTCTATAAATTCCTACCTTCACGACGAAACGCGTACAGTTTAATTTACAGTTGTAAGTAACAGCGCTATAAATATAACAGTCTCGTAGCTGAACGATAAGAATAACGGTGTTTTACAAGTATAGCTATCTTACTGCCTACTAACTGATGCAATAGAATTAGGCAGAATAACCTTTGTGTTTTGTTTGCGAACGCTATCTGACAGATAGTATCTGTAAATACATCTGTAAAGTTGTGACATCGAATACTAACAATACTATGTACCCTGAACTTGTGTACATCAAGCTTCAGTTTTTCCATTTAGATATGATCATGATTGTGTTCTAGTTTCCTGAGTTAAATGGAAACGTGTGTTTATGACTAAATCGTGTGTGTGTGTGTGTGTGTGTGTGTTCTGTGAAGACCTGTGCTATGAACCCATGACCAAGCAACGTTCCAGAGACGACAGAAAGGTACGTACATCGGGCCAAAATTATTCTTGTTCATTATTGTTCACATACAACTGTCATTACATTAATATTTTAGAATTGTTTGGTTTTAAACTGTACTGTGTAAATTAAAACAAAAAAAATCTATAGAGGACATAGATTGATTTACTTTAATTAACTGCCAATGCCACGTAAAACAAAATGTGAATGACGAACTATCATCTCATCTCATAATGGTCATAATTGAAAACGACGGTCTGCTGTATTTATATTTATATATATTTTTTCCACCCTGAGAGGAAATGAACTACGCCTATACTCAGTATTCATGCTAATAACAAAATGTCGAAATAGGCGTATATATATTGCAGTTATATCGCTTAGACCACAAGTCGCTTAGACCACAAGTCGCTTAGACCACACAGCTTATAGTAAGCTACATTACAAATAGCACCATATTCCTCTTATAGTTCACCACTTCTGACCAAAAGTAGTGCACTATGTAGGGAATAGGGTTCCATAGGGCTCTGGTCAAAGTAGTGCACTATATAGGGAATAGGGTGCCATAGGGCTCTGGTCTAAAGTAGTGCACTATGTAGGGAATAGGGTTCCATAGGGCTCTGGTCAAAGTAGTGCACTATATTGAATAGCACACCATGTTAACTCAGTCTGTTTCTAAAGTAGTTCACAGTCATCTGCTGTGGTCAAGGCCATCTCTAGTTCTCTACACCACACCGTGTACAACGCAGCCAATATCTGCTTTATAGGCTATATATAGTACCATTTTTCTGAATGCATGAGAAGTTACCAAGGACAGGATGCTCTCCGACTTTCAAGTTTCAAACTTTATTTGCCACCCGCACAGGATACAACAGGTGTAAAACAGCAGAGTGAAAGTCTTACCTTGAGACCTCTTGTAATATGATATACTAATAGTGTTCATATATAGTATACTAATAGTGTTCATATATAGTATATTAATAGTGTTCATATAAAGTATATTAACAGTGTTCATATATAGTATACTAACAGTGTTTATATATAGTATATTAACAGTGTTCATATATAGTATACTAACAGTGTTCATATATAGTATATTAACAGTGTTCATATATAGTATATTAACAGTGTTCATATATAGCATACTAATAGTGTTCATATAAAGTATATTAACAGTGTTCATATATAGTATATTAACAGTGTTCATATATAGTATATTAACAGTGTTCATATATAGTATACTAACAGTGTTCACAAATTGGGTAAGATCTCAGTGTCCAGCCCCCCTCCACCCCAGACCCTTCTCCCCCTAGGCCCCCCTCTGTCCAGGCCCCCTTCCCCCAGCCCGTTCCCCAGCCCATCTCCCCCAGCCCGTTCCCCAGTCTCACTCCCCAAAGCCCGTTCCCCAGCCCGTTCCCCAGCCCGTTCCCCAGCCCGTTCCCCAGTCTCCCTCCCCAGCCCGTTCCCCAGCCCGTTCCCCAGCCCGTTACCCAGCCCCTCTCCCCATGCCTGTTCCCCAGCCCATTCCCCAGCCCGTTCCCCAGCCCGTTCCCCAGCCCGTTCCCGAAAGCCCGTTCCCAAGCCCGTTCCCCAGCCCGTTCCCCAGCCCGTAACCCAGCCCTTCCCCCAGCCCGTTCCCCAGCCCGTTCCCCAGCCCGTTCCCCAGCCCTTTCCACAGCCCGTTCCCCAGCCTGTTCCCCAGCCCGTTCCCCAGCCCTTTCCACAGCCCGTTCCCCAGCCTGTTCCCCAGCCCGTTCCCCAGCCCGTTCCACAGCCCGTTCCCCACCCCGTTCCCCTGCCCGTTCTCCAGCCCATTCCCCAGCCCGTTCCCCAGCCTGTTCCCCAGCCCCTTCCCCCAGCCCGTACCCCAGCCCTTCCCCCAGCCCGTTCCCCAGACCGTACCCCAGCCCTTCCCCCAGCCCGTACCCCAGCCCTTCCCCCATCCCGTACCCCAGCCCTTCCCCCAGCCCGTTCCCCAGCCCTTCCCCCAGCCCGTACCCCAGCCCTTCCCCCAGCCCGTTCCCCAGCCCGTCTCCCCAGCCCGTTCCCCAGCCCTTCCCCCAGCCCGTACCCCAGCCCTTCCCCCAGCCCGTTCCCCAGCCCGTCTCCCCAGCCCGTACCCCAGCCCTTCCCCCAGCCCGTTCCCCAGCCCGTACCCCAGCCCGTTCCCCAGCCCGTCTCCCCAGCCCGTTCCCCAACCCGTCTCCCCAGCCCGTTCGCCAGCCCATCTCCCCCAGCCCGTTCCCCAGCCCCTCTCCCCCAGATAATAGTGTTCATATATAGTATACTAACAGTGTTCATATATATTATACTAACAGTGTTCATATATAGTATATTAACAGTGTTCATATATAGTATACTAACAGTGTTCATATATAGTATACTAACAGTGTTCATATATAGTATACTAATAGTGTTCATATATAGTATACTAATAGTGTTCATATATAGTATATTAACAGTGTTCATATATAGTATATTAACAGTGTTCATATATAGTATATTAACAGTGTTCATATATAGTATACTAACAGTGTTCATATATAGTATACTAACAGTGTTCAGAAATTGGGTAAGATCTCAGTGTTCAGCCCCCCTCCACCCCAGACCCTTCTCCCCCTAGGCCCCCCTCTGTCCAGGCCCCCTTCCCCCAGCCCGTTCCCCAGTCTCCCTCCCCAAAGCCCGTTCCCCAGCCCGTTTTCCAGCCCGTTCCCCAGCCCGTTCCCCAGCCCGTTCCCCAGTCTCCCTCCCCAGCCCGTTCCCCAGCCCCTCTCCCCCAGCCCATTCCCCGGCCCGTTTCCCAGCCCGTTCCCCAGCCCGTTCCCCAGCCTGTTCCCCAGCCCGTTCCCCAAAGCCTGTTCCCCAGCCCGTTCCTCAGCCCGTTCCCCAGCCTGTTCCCCAGCCCGTTCCCCAGCCCATCTCCCCCAGCCCGTTCCCCAGCCCGTTCCCCAGCCCGTTCCCCAGCCCGTTCCCCAGCCCATCTCCCCCAGCCCGTTCCCAAGCCTGTTCCCCAGCCCGTTCCCCAGCCCATCTCCCCCAGCCCGTTCCCCAGCCCGTTCCCCAGCCCGTTCCCCAGCTCCACCAATCTTGACCTGAAATACTCCTTTGTAATAGATAGTGAAAAAAAGGCCAAATACATAATTATTCTACTGTTCCATCTCCTTCTCTTCAGCCTGCGCCCCAGCCCTACCAACCCGACCTGAACTATGCTTCTCTGGACCTGAACGTGGGACAGATACCCAAGAAGAGGAAGCGTCGCTACCAGCAGGCCCAGGTTCAGGCCCAGACCGTGCCCGAGACCCAGATGGGTGGGGGTTTCCTGGAAATAGATGCAGAGATGGAGGCCTCCCTCCCCTCACGGAGTAGCAGCCCTCTGGCTTCCAGAAACAGCATCTACCTCAACAGTCTACAGATGGCACTAGAGACAGAGGAGAGGGAATAAAAGAGAGCCAAGGAGATGGGGAGGGAGATGGAGGAGGATAGAGAGTGGGATGGAGACAGGAAGTGGGAGAGGGGGAGAAAGATACAGTAGGTTATGATGGAGGGATGGAGACAGAAAGTGGGGAGAGGGGGAGAAAGATACAGTAGGTTATGATGTAGGGATGGAGATAGAGCTGGAGACGTAGGGTATGACACATGAGCTGTTCCTTGGGTCTTCTGACCTGTAACATGTGACTGGGGTTAGAGGTCAGGGAGGAAGAACAACGGTTCTAAATGTGAACTCAAGCACTCAATTAGGCAGAGAGAGCGAGAAAGAGAGGGAGAGAGACAAAGAGAATGAGAGAGAGAGGACTGGTGTTCTTTTAAATATATGTTTTATTTAACCTTTATTTAACTAGGCAAGTACAGAGACATCATACTGACCTACTTTAACCTCTAGTCAATATGTTAGAATCAGACTTTATAGAGAAAGGGGCTCCCACTGCATAAACTGCATATATGTATATATTATTATTATTATATATTTGTATTATTACTAGTATTCGTATATACAGTATACAGTGCAGTCGGAAAGTATTCAGACCCCTTGACTTTTTCCACATTTTGTTACGTTACAGCCTTATTCTAAAAGGTTTTAGTTTTTTTTTTTTTTAAATCCCTTCATCAATCTACAAACAATACCCCATGATCACAAAGCAAGTACTGGTTTTTATTATTTTTTTAACAGATGTATAAAAAATAAAAATCTGAAAATCACATTTACATAAGTATTCAGACCCTTTACTGAGTACTTTGTTGAAGCACCTTTGGCAGTGATAACAGCCTTGAGTATTCTTGGGTATGATGCTACAAGTTTGGCACACCTGTATTTGGGGAGTTTGTCCCTTTCTTCTCTGCAGATCCTCTCAAACTCTGTCAGGTTGGATGGGGGGGGGGGGGGGGGGGGGGGCGTTGCTGCACAGCTATTTTCAGGTCTCTCCAGAGATGTTAGATCGGGTTTATGTCTGGCCTCTGGTTAGGCCACTCAAGTACATTCAGAGACTTGTCCCGAAGCCACTCCTGCATTGTCTTGACTGTGTGCTTAGGGTCGTCGTTCTGTTGGAAGGTGAACCTTCGCCCCAGTCTGAGTTCCTTCCCCACAACATGATGCTGCCACCACCATGCTGCCACCACCACCATGCTTCACCGTAGGGATGGTACCAGGGACGCTTCCAAAAAATGTTTTTAATCCATTTTAGAATAAGGCTGTAAGGTAACAAAATGTTGAAAAAGGGAAGGGGTCTGAATACTTTCCTCTACAGCAGAGGGGGGCAACTCCAGTCCTCGAGGGTCTGACTGGTGTCACAGTTTTGCCCCCAGGCCTCAGCTAACACACCTGACTCCAATAATCACCTAATCATGATCTTCAGTTTAGAATGCAATTTGATTAATCAGCTGTGTTTGCTGGGGATGGGGAGGGGGGGGGGAGTAGGACATCAATCAGGCCCTCGAGGACTGGAGTTCCCCCCCCCCCCTGCTCTACAGCAGAGGTAACTCTGGGACTTCCTTTCCTGTGGCGGTCCTCATGAGAGCCAGTTTCATCATAGTCCTTGATGGTTTTTGCGACTGCACTTGAAGAAACTTTCAAAAGTTCTTGAAATTTTCCGTATTGACTGACCTTCATGTCTTAAAGTAATGATGGACTGTTGTTTCTCTTTGCTTATTTGAGCTGTTCTTGCCATAATAGGGACTTGGTATTTTACAAGATAGGGCTATCTTCTGTATACCACCTCTACCTTGTCACACACAAATGATTGACTCAAACGCATTAAGAAGGAAATCAATTCCGCAAACTAACTTTTAACAAGGCACACCTGTTAATTGAAGTGTATTCCAGGTGATTACCTCATGAAGCTGGTTGAGAGAATGCCAATAGTGTTCAAAAGTTGTCATCAAGGCAAAGGGTGGCTACTTTGAAGAATCTCAAATACAAATATATTTGTTTAACACTTTTTTGGTTACTACTTGATTCCTTATGTGTTATTTCATAGTTAATATGTTTTCACTATTATTCTACAAAAACCCTTGAGTGAGTAGGTGTGTCCAAACATTTGACTGGCACTGTATATTATTATAATTGTTAGTATTATATAACATTATATATATATATATATATATTATATGTGGAAAATAAGTGTAAAAGTGAAACCTACTTGGAATAAGAGAACTTTCATGTAAATGCCATGTGACATTTAAAGGTGAACGGTTGCTGTGTGGAACATTGTGAGATTTATTATGAGAGGTGATGTAAACGTCATCGAAGGCTCAAGTCACATGGCTAGAGCTCACACACACCTACAGTACATGTGAATACTTATGTAAACTAGATATTTCTGTATTTTATTTTCAATAGATGTGCAAAAAAAATTCTAAAAACGTGTTTTACTTTATCATTATGGGGTATTGTGATGTCATTATGGGGTATTGTGATGTCAGTATGGGGTATTGTGATGTCATTATGGGGTATTGTGATGTCATTATGGGGTATTGTGTGTAGATGGGTAACACAAAAATTATGTTTAATCCATTTTGAATTCAGGCTGTAACACAACACAGCAACATGTGGATTTGGTCAAGGGGTATGAATCATTTCTGAAGGCACTGTACCTCTCAAAGCAGGGAGGGGTAGGCAATACATACGGACTGACTGACTGACTGCTGTTTCAACGCTCTGTTTCTGAATTAAATTAACTGCTAGGGTGTGAATGCAAATCTGGCAGAGATTTCTCGATGCTGTTTTTTTTGTATGTGTTTTTTTATGACATCAAAAATATAGTTTGAAATGTTGAACAAAAGTATGCATATTTCTGCTGTGGCTGAACTGTTGCAGAACAGAACAGAGCAGAAAAGAGCAGAGCAGAATAGAATAAATAGAATAGAATAGAATAAAATAGAACAGAACAGAACAGAGCAGAGCAGAGCAGAATAAATAGAATAAAATAGAATAGAGCAGAACAGAACAGAGCAGAGCAGAGCAGAGCAGAGCAGAACAGAGCAGAACAGAGCAGAATAGAGCAGAACAGACCAGAACAGAGCAGAGCAGAGCAGAGCAGAGCAGAGCAGAACAGAGCAGAATGGAACAGAACAGAGCAGAATAGAGCAGAACAGAGCAGAATAGAGCAGAACAGAGCAGAACGGAGCAGAATGGAACAGAACAGACCAGAACAGAACAGAACAGAACTGATGTTTATTTATCCATTACAAGCTGAGACAACAACACCATGGACTTTTGCTGACAGTAAAGTACCCAACAACGAATTACATTTCTGCCTGAATCAATAATACAATTATAAATTATAACGTCTCTCTGTGTGCACAATTCATTTAGGCATTTATTTTTAGTTTCAATAGTTTTGGGTACAATGTTATTCAACTAAAGACATAGATTTCAAGGTCAAGTTTATGAAGAAGGTGCTACACATCCAGTGTGTCTGGGTCTCTCCAGGCCAATGAGAGTCGAGAGAATTCTTTACGACTTTGGCCACGAGGAAATGGCGGAAGCGGATGTTGAATTTGAGTCTGATGGCACTAGCAGACATGAGAGAAATGGAAAAGAATACTGGAGGGATAAAGGTTGGATAAAGACAGCTAAAATGACAGTGGAAAACAAGTGGGCTAGGCTACCCATATTACCAAACCATTCAATAGCTAGGCTGTCCATATTACCAAACCATTCAATAGCTGGGCTATCCATATTACCAAACCATTCAATAGCTAAGCTACCCATATTACCAAACCATTCAATAGCTAGGCTGTCCATATTACCAAACCATTCAATAGCTAGGCTGTCCATATTACCAAACTGTTCAATAGCTAGGCTACCCATACTACCAAACCATTCAATAGCTAGGCTACCCATATTACCAAACCATTCAATAGCTGGGCTATCCATACTACCAAACCATTCAATAGCTAGGCTACCCATACTACCAAACTGTTCAATAGCTAGGCTATCCATATTACCAAACCATTCAATAGCTAGGCTACCCATACTACCAAACTGTTCAATAGCTAGGCTACCCATATTACCAAACCATTCAATAGCTAGGCTACCCATATTACCAAACCATTCAATAGCTAGGCTGTCCATATTACCAAACTGTTCAATAGCTAGGCTGTCCATATTACCAAACCATTCAATAGCTAGGCTACCCATACTACCAAACTGTTCAATAGCTAGGCTATCCATATTACCAAACCATTCAATAGCTAGGCTACCCATACTACCAAACTGTTCAATAGCTAGGCTATCCATATTACCAAACCATTCAATAGCTAGGCTATCCATATTACCAAACCATTCAATAGCTAGGCTATCCATATTACCAAACCATTCAATAGCTAGGCTATCCATATTACCAAACCATTCAATAGCTAGGCTACCCATATTACCAAACCATTCAATAGCTATGCTATCCATACTACCAAACCATTCAATAGCTAGGCTATCCATATTACCAAACAGTTCAATAGCTAGGCTATCCATATTATCAAAAGATTCAATAGCTATGCTATCCATACTACCAAACCATTCAATAGCTAGGCTACCCATACTACCAAACTGTTCAATAGCTAGGCTATCCATATTACCAAACCATTCAATAGCTAGGCTATCCATATTACCAAACCATTCAATAGCTAGGCTATCCATATTACCAAACCATTCAATAGCTAGGCTATCCATATTACCAAACCATTCAATAGCTAGGCTACCCATATTACCAAACCATTCAATAGCTATGCTATCCATACTACCAAACCATTCAATAGCTAGGCTATCCATATTACCAAACAGTTCAATAGCTAGGCTATCCATATTATCAAACCATTCAATAGCTAGGCTACCCATACTACCAAACCATTCAATAGCTATGCTACCCATATTACAGGAGCTTCATTTTATTATTTCTATCTCTATTGTGAATTTGCGGAAACTTTGGAGACAACAATAGGTGGCAAAGTCAAATATACTGGTTTCCTTCTGTGTGAGAATGACTAACAACATCAATGGGGGCCCCTGGGCATTTACCCTGCGTGCCCCATCAATATTCGGCCATGACTGCTACAAGTTTACATAGCTGGCTAGGTTAACTACCAATCTAGTTTAGATAGCTGGCTAGGTTAACTACAAATCTAGTTTAGGTAGCTGGCTAGGTTAACTACAAATCTAGTTTACATAGCTGTTTAGACTAACTGACAATCTAGTTTAGATAGCTGACTAGACTAACAGCTAATCTAGTTTACATTGCTGGCTAGACTAACTGACAATCTAGTTTAGATAGCTGGCTAGATTAACAGCTAATCTAGTTCACATAGCTGGCTTTACTAACTGCCAATCTAGTTCTGAAACTTGCCCTGAGTGCCCTCTAAGGGTGAAGGAACTAGATTTGAGGTTAGGCGTGTTGTACTGGGACACGTTTTAACACAGAGAAAGATGTTCATTTTTACACAATGGGTCCGCCGTGGCCATGTTGTGGTTTTACCTCCATCTCTTCATTCAACGACTCAATCATGGAAACTCTTACTGCCAGTTGTGGCTGCTTTGTGTGAGGTATTGTTGTCTCTACCTTCTTGCCCTTTGTCCTGTTGACTGTGCCCAATGATGTTTGTGCCATGCTTTGTGCGGCTACCGTGTTGTGCTGCTACCATGTTATCTTGGGTTGCTACCATAATGTGTTATCATGTGTTGTTGCCTTGCTATGCTGTTGTCTTAGGTCTCTCTTTATGTAGTGTTGTCTCTCTTGTTGTGATGTGTGTTTTGTCCCATATTTATATATATATACTGTATTTTATTTTTTTAATCCCAACCCCCCCTCCCCGCAGGAGGCCTTTTGCCTTTTGGTAGGCCATCATTGTAAATTAGAATTTGTTCTTATTAACTGACTTGCCTAGTTAAATACAAATTTAAATAAAAGTTTGCATAACTAGGCTAGGTAAAGGTCCTCGGTGGGTCTGTATTAATTCTGCGATTATATTGGAGACAGATTTATAGCAGTGAATGTCATCTATTAATTTACCGTTATAGTATCTCTAAGTAGAAACCGCATCAGCCAGCGAAACTAATTGTTCTCACTTTAAGAATTATCATGATTTTCTTGTTGGCCACAAACTACAAAAACTTATTTTACTCAAATAGAGATTTAAATAAATGGGGTTTATTTGAAAAGATGGGCCTGGCTGACATGAAAAAAATATGTTAAAGGGGAAAGGATCCACAGACACAGAGGCTGATTATCCTTCTGCACATCTGTTTATTAACAATGCTGGTTGCCATGGTGAACGCAGACACAGGACATTGAATGCTACCTGAATTGACCCACAGAGAGGTCAAACAGGTGTGTGTGTGTGTGTTTGTCAGATTACCCAGGGTCCCCAGCAACACCAGTTATTATTCTCTGTCCCCAGTGTATGTAGTGTACTATAGTCTTATGTGCTTCACACATACCCATGATAACATAGGCACACATCTTATCTCTTTTCCTTGTCTCCCCTTCCGGAGGGCCTGAGGCTCTTGGACCACGACTGAGGACATCCTGTCCTAACACCTGGACGTGCCTGGCCCAATCCCACCTGCCCCCCCCCCCCCCCTCCCTCCCCCATCTACCAGCCTGTTGATACCTCCACTACTCTTTCTCCCTCTCGAGTCACTGACACATACGCATGATAACATACCCACACGTACACATTCAAAATTCCATCAAAAATCGTACACATTCATTTTGTATTGTAGTAGAGCCTTCCATCAAAAATCTATTTTTTCATTATCTGTTTCATTAGTCCGTTGTTGACAACCAAAATGTTGTGCTTGTCAACAATCAGGATATGTAACTTCAAAAATATAGAGAAATGAAATGTTGTGTTTTTAATTGTTGGCAGCAGCTAATGGGGATTCAGACAAAATACAAATATAACAGGCAGACTGTGTCCCAAAAGGCACCCTATTCCCTGAAACGTAAAGTATAGTACACCACAGTATAAAGCTGCTGGTATTACAGGGTAGTGTAAAGCTGATGGTATTACACCACAGTATAAAGCTGATGGTATTACAGGGTAGTGTAAAGCTGATGGTATTACAGGGTAGTGTAAAGCTGACGGTATAACACCATAGTATAAAGCTGATGGTATTACAGGGTAGTGTAAAGCTGATGGTATTACAGGGTAGTGTAAAGCTGACGGTATAACACCATAGTATAAAGCTGATGGTATTACAGGGTAGTGTAAAGCTGATGGTATTACAGGGTAGTGTAAAGCTGACGGTATAACACCATAGTATAAAGCTGCTGGTATTACAGGGTACTGTAAAGCTGATGGTATTACAGGGTAGTATAAAGCTGATGGTATTACACCATAGTATAAAGCTGATGGTATTACAGGGTAATGTAAAGCTGATGGTATAACAGGGTAGTGTTAAGCTGATGGTATTACAGGGTAGTGTTAAGCTGATGGTATAACAGGGTAGTGTAAAGCTGACGGTATTACAGGGTAGTGTAAAGCTGATGGTATTACAGGGTAGTGTAAAGCTGACGGTATAACAGGGTAGTGTAAAGCTGACGGTATTACAGGGTAGTGTAAAGCTGATGGTATTCCACCGTACTGTAAAGCTGATGGTATTACAGGGTAGTATAAAGCTGATGGTATTACAGGGTAGTATAAAGTTGATGGTATTACAGGGTAGTGTAAAGCTGATGGTATTCCACCGTACTGTAAAGCTGATGGTATTACAGGGTAGTATAAAGCTGATGGTATTACAGGGTAGTATAAAGCTGATGGTATTACAGGGTAGTATAAAGCTGATGGTATTACAGGGTAGTATAAAGCTGATGGTATTCCACCGTACTGTAAAGCTGATGGTATTACAGGGTAGTATAAAGCTGATGGTATTACACCATAGTATAAAGCTGATGGTATTACACCATAGTATAAAGCTGATGGTATTACAGGGTAGTGTAAAGCTGATGGTATTACAGGGTAGTGTAAAGCTGATGGTATTCCACCGTACTGTAAAGCTGATGGTATTACAGGGTAGTATAAAGCTGATGGTATTACACCATAGTATAAAGCTGATGGTATTACACCATAGTATAAAGCTGATGGTATTACAGGGTAGTGTAAAGCTGATGGTATTACACCATAGTATAAAGCTGATGGTATTACAGGGTAGTATAAAGCTGATGGTATTTCAGGGTAGTGTAAAGCTGATGGTATAACAGGGTAGTGTAAAGCTGATGGTATTACAGGGTAGTGTAAAGCTGATGGTATAACAGGGTAGTGTAAAGCTGATGGTATTACACCATAGTATAAAGCTGATGGTATTACACCATAGTATAAAGCTGATGGTATTACAGGGTAGTGAAAAGCTGATGGTATTACAGGGTAGTGTAAAGCTGATGGTATTACAGGGTAGTGTAAAGCTGATGGTATTACAGGGTAGTGTAAAGCTGATGGTATTACAGGGTAGTGTAAAGCTGATGGTATTACAGGGTAGTGTAAATCTGATGGTATTTACACCGTAGTATAAAGCTGATGGTATTACATGGTAGTGTAAAGCTGATGGTATTACAGGGTAGTGTAAAGCTGATGGTATTTACACCGTAGTATAAAGCTGATGGTATTACAGGGTAGTATAAAGCTGATTGTATTACAGGGTAGTGTAAAGCTGATGGTATTACAGGGTAGTATAAAGCTGATGGTATTACAGGGTAGTATAAAGCTGATGGTATTACAGGGTAGTGTAAAGCTGATGGTATTACAGGGTAGTATAATGCTGATGGTATTACAGGGTAGTGTAAATCTGATGGTATTTACACCGTAGTATAAAGCTGATGGTATTACATGGTAGTGTAAAGCTGATGGTATTACAGGGTAGTGTAAAGCTGATGGTATTTACACCGTAGTATAAAGCTGATGGTATTACAGGGTTTGTGTAAATCTGATGGTATTACCCCATAGTATAAAGCTGATGGTATTACAGGGTAGTTTAAAGCTGATGGTATTACAGGGTAGTGTAAAGCTGATGGTATTACAGGGTAGTGTAAAGCTGATGGTATTACACCATAGTATAAAGCTGATGGTATTACACCGTACTGTAAAGCTGATGGTATTGCAGGGTAGTATAAAGCTGATGGTATTACAGGGTAGTATAAAGCTGATGGTATTACAGGGTAGTATAAAGCTGATGGTATTACAGGGTAGTGTAAAGCTGATGGTATTACAGGGTAGTGTAAAGCTGATGGTATTGCAGGGTAGTATAAAGCTGATGGTATTACAGGGTAGTATAAAGCTGATGGTATTACAGGGTAGTGTAAAGCTGATGGTATAACAGGGTATTGTAAAGCTGATGGTATTACAGGGTAGTGTAAAGCTGATGGTATTACACCATAGTATAAAGCTGACGGTATTACACCGTACTGTAAAGCTGATGGTATTGCAGGGTAGTATAAAGCTGATGGTATTACAGGGTAGTATAAAGCTGATGGTATTACAGGGTAGTATAAAGCTGATGGTATTACAGGGTAGTGTAAAGCTGATGGTATTACAGGGTAGTGTAAAGCTGATGGTATTACAGGGTAGTGTAAAGCTGATGGTATTGCAGGGTAGTATAAAGCTGATGGTATTACAGGGTAGTATAAAGCTGATGGTATTACAGGGTAGTGTAAAGCTGATGGTATAACAGGGTATTGTAAAGCTGATGGTATTACAGGGTAGTGTAAAGCTGATGGTATTACAGGGTAGTGTAAAGCTGATGGTATTACAGGGTAGTGTAAAGCTGACAGACAGACAGACACAGACAGAGTGACCGACAGAACAAGACAGACAGACAGACAGACAGACAGACAGGCAGACAGACAGACAGACTTGGGCTCCCAAGTGGTGCAGCAGTCTAAGGCACTGCATCTCAGTGAGAGATATAGATATAGAAACTGACAGAGTGACAGCAGAAACAGTATAGAGACAGACTGACAGAGTGACTGCAGAAACGGTATAGAGACAGACTGACAGAGTGACAGAGTGACAGCAGAAACGGTATAGAGACAGACTGACAGAGTGACAGAGTGACTGCAGAAACGGTATAGAGACAGACTGACAGAGTGACAGAGTGACAGCAGAAACGGTATAGAGACAGACTGACAGAGTGACAGCAGAAACGGTATAGAGAACCAGACTGACAGAGTGACAGCAGAAACGGTATAGAGACAGACTGACAGAGTGAAAGCAGAAACGGTAGAGACAGACTGACAGAGTGAAAGCAGAAACGGTAGAGACAGACTGACAGAGTGACAGCAGAAACGCTATAGAGAAGCAGACTGACAGAGTGACAGCAGAAACGGCATAGAGACAGACTGACAGAGTGACATAGTGACAGCAGAAACGGTATAGAGACAGACTGACAGACTGACAGAGTGACAGCAGAAACAGTATAGAGACAGACTGACAGACTGACAGCAGAAACGGTATAGAGACTGACTGACAGAGTGACAGCAGAAACAGTATAGAGACAGACTGACAGAGTGACAGCAGAAACGGTATAGAGACAGACTGGCAGACTGACAGCATAAACGGTATAGAGACAGACTTACAGAGTGACAGCAGAAACGTTATAGAGAACCAGACTGACAGAGTTACAGCAGAAACGGTATAGAGACAGACTGACAGAGTGACAGCAGAAACGGTAGAGACAGACTGACAGAGTGACAGAGTGACAGCAGAAACGGTATAGAGACAGACTGACAGAGTGACAGCAGAAACGGTATAGAGACTGACAGCAGAAACGGTAGAGACAGACTGACAGAGTGACAGCAGAAACGGTATAGAGACAGACTGACAGAGTGACAGAGTGACAGCAGAAAAAGTATAGAGACAGACTGACAGCATAAACGGTATAGAGACAGACTTACAGAGTGACAGCAGAAACGGCATAGAGACAGACTGACAGACTGACAGCATAAACGTTATAGAGAACCAGACTGACAGAGTGACAGCAGAAACGGTAGAGACAGACTGACAGAGTGAAAGCAGAAACGGTAGAGGCAGACTGACATAGTGACAGCAGAAACGGTACAGAGAACCAGACTGACAGAGAGACAGCAGAAACGGTAGAGACAGACTGACAGAGTGACAGCAGAAACGGTAGAGACAGACTGACAGAGTGACAGAGTGACAGCAGAAACGGTATAGAGACTGACAGCAGAAACAGTATAGAGACTTACAGCAGAAACGGTAGAGACAGACTGACAGAGTGACAGCAGAAACGGTACAGAGACAGACTGACAGAGTGACAGCAGAAACGGTACAGAGACAGACTGACAGAGTGACAGCAGAAACAGTACAGAGACAGACTGACAGAGTGACAGAGTGACAGCAGAAACGGTATAGAGACAGACTGACAGAGTGACAGCAGAAACGGCATAGAGAACCAGACTGACTGCACGACAGGGAGGTAACAGAGACACATTTATAATGGTGAGTTATATTTGTCATGAGCTGGTTAAAATGTCAGGACTGAGTGCCCGGGCTGAACTTTGTCCCAGTCTCCCCCGTGCTGCAACAGAAATTAGCACATCAGTGAAACCTGTCGTTGGATTTTAGTGTAAGTATGAGTGCAGTGCAAACAGGATGAGGTCAGGTACACGTCTCAGCTGATAAGATGTATGAAGTGACAGTGGAAAATAGCACACCACTGAAACCCGTCGTTGGGTTTGTGTGGGTTTGTGTGAGTGCATACATCTTAATGCAGTCAAGACACATTTCTCAGCTGGAAACGTCAAGATCTTCCATCTACATCATGAAAAAGACACCAAAGACAAGACATGTGAAGGGCAATTTAATTTGAAAGACCTACAGATCAGATGGGCAACTCAAGATAACCTATCAAATCAATGCAATATTTTTTTTTTTTATAGTACTTACTTTTAACAATATTTGCCACAAAAATACTTCACAGTAACCCGCAAAGAGCAAGCAGCTGTACCAGGTTGAAGTTTGGAGTGTATTTGAAACTGTTCATCTGTATTGTTGCCCAGGAAACCAGGTATTATTATTTGTTGTTGTTGTTTACATCTGTGTGTTTACTTTAATTCCACCATTTTACTCTACAGAGGGGTTCTTAAACTTCTCTGCTGACCTTTCTCCCGTGACCTAAATCATCCTCCAACGACCCAAATGAAGAAGACATAGGGTGTGATTATAGTATTGTAAATCACGACCCACATCGCACATACCCACGGCCCCTACTTTGGGTCTCGACCCACAGTTTAAGAATCCCTGGTCTAAAGTGAGTGGATTACATGTTGAGTGAGCCCCATCTTGTGGACAGAAACAAATATTATAATTACTAGAACGTTTCAGGGTCGGGATCAATTCAATTTCAATTCCAGTCCATTTAGGAGGTGAAATTCCACTTTCCTTCAATGTGTATTAATTAGGAACATTTGTAATTTGAAATTGGAATTTGGTTTACTTTCTGAATTGAATGGAATTGAATGGAATTGATTGGAATTGAATGGAATTGAATGGAATTGAATGGAATTGATTGGAATTGATTGGAATTGAATGGAATTGAATGGAATTGAATGGAATTGATTGGAATTGAATGGAATTGAAATGGAATTGACCCCAACCCTTTTTTTTTTTTTTGCAAAGTATACGCACACAAACAAGTTAAACAACGCGAACAGTTTTACCTAAGAAACGTTGAGTTATTTTATTGACGTTGTTGTGCGGTTAATAACATAAAGAACAGGAACAGGTAGTTTTCTCGTCGTAGTACGTCGTTGAGTCGCTTACGGATATAAAAGAAGAAACACATTAAAACCAGGGTATGTTGTTGGATATTTTAACATAAAGATCCTGGAACAGAAACAAATTACGTTGTTCCAGCTAGTTAGATTAAGTCGCTTATAAAGGATGAAACACATTAAAACCACGGTATGTTGTTGGATATTTTAACATAAAGATCCTGGAACAGAAACAAATTACGTTGTTCCAGCTAGTTAGATTAAGTCGCTTATAAAGGAAGAAACACATTAAAACCACGGTATGTTGTTGGATATTTTAACATAAAGATCCTGGAACAGAAACAAATTACGTTGTTCCAGCTAGTTAGATTAAGTCGCTTATAAAGGATGAAACACATTAAAACCACGGTATGTTGTTGGATATTTTAACATGAAGATCCTGGAACAGAAACAAATTACGTTGTTCCAGCTAGTTAGATTAAGTCGCTTATAAAGGAAGAAACACATTAAAACCACGGTATGTTGTTGGATATTTTAACATAAAGATCCTGGAACAGAAACAAATTACGTTGTTCCAGCTAGTTAGCTTAAGTCGCTTATAAAGGATGAAACACATTAAAACCACGGTATGTTGTTGGATATTTTAACATAAAGATCCTGGAACAGAAACAAATTACGTTGTTCCAGCTAGTTAGATTAAGTCGCTTATAAAGGATGAAACACATTAAAACCAGGGTATGTTGTTGGATATTTTAACATAAAGATCCTGGAACAGAAACAAATTACGTTGTTCCAGCTAGTTAGATTAAGTCGCTTATAAAGGATGAAACACATTAAAACCACGGTATGTTGTTGGATATTTTAACATAAAGATCCTGGAACAGAAACAAATTACGTTGTTCCAGCTAGTTAGATTAAGTCGCTTATAAAGGATGAAACACATTAAAACCACGGTATGTTGTTGGATATTTTAACATAAAGATCCTGGAACAGAAACAAATTACGTTGTTCCAGCTAGTTAGATTAAGTCGCTTATAAAGGATGAAACACATTAAAACCACGGTATGTTGTTGGATATTTTAACATAAAGATCCTGGAACAGAAACAAATTACGTTGTTCCAGCTAGTTAGATTAAGTCGCTTATAAAGGATGAAACACATTAAAACCACGGTATGTTGTTGGATATTTTAACATAAAGATCCTGGAACAGAAACAAATTACGTTGTTCCAGCTAGTTAGATTAAGTCGCTTATAAAGGAAGAAACACATTAAAACCACGGTATGTTGTTGGATATTTTAACATAAAGATCCTGGAACAGAAACAAATTACGTTGTTCCAGCTAGTTAGATTAAGTCGCTTATAAAGGATGAAACACATTAAAACCACGGTATGTTGTTGGATATTTTAACATAAAGATCCTGGAACAGAAACAAATTACGTTGTTCCAGCTAGTTAGATTAAGTCGCTTATAAAGGATGAAACACATTAAAACCAGGGTATGTTGTTGGATATTTTAACATAAAGATCCTGGAACAGAAACAAATTACGTTGTTCCAGCTAGTTAGATTAAGTCGCTTATAAAGGATGAAGCACATTAAAACCACGGTATGTTGTTGGATATTTTAACATAAAGATCCTGGAACAGAAACAAATTACGTTGTTCCAGCTAGTTAGATTAAGTCGCTTATAAAGGAAGAAACACATTAAAACCACGGTATGTTGTTGGATATTTTAAGTAAGAAAATACCAAATTAAAACCCTTTACAGCTACAGTTGTACGTTCTATGACGACTCAAACGGGCGCGCTCTACTCTGTAAACATGACCTGGACAAAGACTACAAAAATGTCCACCATCAAGGCCTAGAAATGATTTGTGTTTTATGGATTTACAAATGACTGGCTGCGATCAGTCAAACCAAAACTGTTTTGTCTTGGGGTTTTTTGTAGGTATTGGGATTGTGGTTTAGTGGGGTTCTCTAGCAAAGTCTATGGCTGTCTGGAGTGGTTCTCAATCAGAGGCAGGTGTTTATCGTTGTCTCTGATTGGGAACCATATTTAGTCAGCCATATTCTTTGAGTGTTTGGTGGGTGGTTGTTCCTGTCTCTGTGTTTGTTGTCACCAGATAGGCTGTTTAGGTTTTCGCACGTTTTATTGTTTTGTTAGTATATTCATGTATAGTTTCTTTATTTAAGAACCATGAATAATAACCACGCTGCGTTTTGGTCCTCCTCTCTTTTCGATAGAAGGAAACCGTAACAGTTACCTGTATGAGGTCAGAGGTCAGAGTGTTACCTGTATGAGGTCAGAGTGTTACCTGTATGAGGTCAGAGTGTTACCTGTATGAGGTCAGAGGTCAGAGTGTTACCTGCATGAGGTCAGAGGTCAGAGTGTTACCTGCATGAGGTCAGAGGTCAGAGTGTTACCTGTATGAGGTCAGAGTGTTACCTGTATGAGGTCAGAGGTCAGAGTGTTACCTGTATGAGGTCAGAGTGTTACCTGTATGAGGTCAGAGTGTTACCTGTATGAGGTCAGAGTGTTACCTGTATGAGGTCAGAGGTCAGAGTGTTACCTGGATGAGGTCAGAGGTTAATGACAAGAAGTAAAGGAAAAGGGATACCTAGATATCTCCAGTGTTGTAAACACTTTTCTAATAAATAAATGATTTAACTGACCAATTGTTTATTTAAATATTTATTTTAATTTTAGAGGGGGAGGGGGGGGGGATACAACATAGAACTAACAAGACAACAGTGGTGTTGGAGGGATTGCGACATCACGTTGCATAACCACCATTGTACGATGAGTAATGATTATATAATAATAACAACAACAATAACAATTGTATGTGTTGTTTTACAGAGTGCAACCAGAGTCGTGGTCCGTATATAATGTGATAACACTGATATACCTGTAAATAGCACATTCTTCATACAGATACATGAACTACTCATTTCCAACAAAATAATTCAGTTGGAATTGTGGATTGTCTTTCTCTCCCTCCCTCCCTAGAAAGGCCGGAAACTAGGAAGAAGCCTAGAGAGGAACTGGGCTGTGAGGGGTGGCCAGTCCTCTTCTGGTTGTGCCGGGTGGAGATTATAACAGAACATGGCCAAGATGTTCAACTGTATTAGAGCAGAATTTTGGGACCTTGTGAAAAAAGGTTTGTTGTCTAGGCCAGGGGTCCTCAACTCTTATCCTACGAGGTCCGGAGACTGCTGGTTATGTTCTACCTGATAATGAATTAATATCATCCACCTGGTGTCCTGATTAGAGGGGAACAATGGGAAAAACATGTAGTGGAACTGGTTTGGAGGTCCAGAGTTGAGATTGAGGGGTGTAGTAGGCCTTCTCAAAGGCCTAGAGACACATCACTACTGAGAGCGCAAGGGGAAAATAATCAGTGGCGCAAGCACTGGTTTTCCCACGCTAACGCTAGTAACGTTAGCTAGCTTGTGTTGTAGTAGTGTGACACTGAGTATGGTTACATGCACACAATGATGCACTTACTGTCGATAGTCAGATTCATATAACAGCTCGATTAAATGCTATTTATATTCTTTGCAAGAAGAATGATTTTCCTAATAATCCTGTTTGTTATACCCCTGAAAGGGGGACATGTAGAAATTAATTACACAGAGATTAATTAATTACACAGAGATGTAACTTTGGCTTCAAGTCCATTGTACTGATTCTCATTCTCAAATTACAGGCCTCTCTCATCTTTTTAAGTGGGAGAACTTGCACAATTGGTGGCTGACTAAATACTTTTTTGCCCCACTGTACCTACAGGCCAATTTGCAAATGTTTACATACTCCTTTCAAAACTCTTAAACTTCAGTTCACAGAGTGGTTTTCAGCCCATCCCAGGATGGTGTCACTTTTCCTCCCACCTTACTCTCCGTTCCTCAACACCATAGAGGAATTATGTTCCTCATGGACCAGGGATGGACCAGGGGTGGACCAGGGATGGACCAGGGGTGGACCAAGGGTGGACCAGGGATGGACCAGGGGTCCTCTTATACTTCAGTTCACAGAGTGGTTTTCAGCCCATCCCAGGATGGTGTCACTTTTCCTCCCACCTTACTCTCCGTTCCTCAACACCATAGAGGAATGATGTTCCTCATGGACCAGGGATGGACCAGGGATGGACCAGGGGTGGACCAGGGATGGACCAGGGGTGGACCAAGGGTGGACCAGGGATGGACCAGGGGTGGACCAGGGGTGGTCCAAGGGTGGACCAGGGATGGACCAGGGATGGACCAGGGATGGACCAGGGATGTACCAGGGGTGGACCAGGGATGGACCAGGGATGGACCAGGGGTGGACCAGGGATGGACCAGGGGTGGACCAGGGGTGGACCAAGGGTGGACCAGGGGTGGACCAGGGGTGGACCAGGGATGGACCAAGGGTGGACCAGGGGTGGACCAAGGGTGGACCAAGGGTGGACCAGGGGTGGACCAAGGGTGGACCAAGGGTGGACCAGGAGTGGACCAAGGGTGGACCAGGGGTGGACCAAGGGTGGACCAGGGGTGGACCAGGGGTGGACCAGGGATGGACCAGGGGTGGACCAGGGGTGGACCAAGGGTGGACCAGGGGTGGACCAAGGGTGGACCAGGGGTGGACCAGGGGTGGACCAGGGATGGACCAGGGATGGACCATGCGTGCCAAAAGATTATTTCCTAGATGACATAAGATGTAATGTGGATGAGAACCTGTGGCCAAATGCAGAAGACAGGGTTGACTAGCATTGCTACTGTATCTGTATCAGTAGATGGTGTATATACAAATTCTTCATATTTTCGAATCACTCAATGCCACATAATGACATAAAACATATTGAAACATGATGCATCATGTCTGATACATTCCTGTAACATAAACTGCAGTGAATCCTAAACAGTAGAGGTGTCAGTCTTGTTTTGTAAAGACATTTTTACAAAAGAAAACATTGTGTAATGCTACCTCTCGTTAATGTTTTTTAGGTCATTGTTTTATGACTGGCAGTGTGCTTGTTGGGTGGCAACCTTTGCTAGTGTTATGGAAGAATGAGTTGATTTGAGACATGTATGAAGTGTTTTGGTCGTTTTAGGGCATTTTGAATATGAAATGAACTGCTGTGCCAAGCTGAAATTTAGTTACGAGAACTGTGTGAAGAGATTTGAAAAAATGACCTTAGTATTGAGAAATGAGTCCTGGCGATTGTAAAAAAAAAAATACATTTAAAAAAACTGTAATCAATAAGGCCAGAGGGGGTGTGGTGTATGTTCAACACACCAAGACTAAGGACTGTTCTGGTGTATGTTCAACACACCAAGACTAAGGACTGTTCTGGTAGATGTTCAACACACCAAGACTAAGGACTGTTCTGGTGTATGTTCAACACACCAAGACTAAGGACTGTTCTGGTGTATGTTCAACACACCAAGACTAAGGACTGTTCTGGTGTATGTTCAACACACCAAGACTAAGGACTGTTCTGGTAGATGTTCAACACACCAAGACTAAGGACTGTTATGGTATATGTTCAACATACCAAGACTAAGGACTGTTCTGGTATATGTTCAACACACCAAGACTAAGGACTGTTCTGGTATATGTTCAACACACCAAGACTAAGGACTGTTCTGGTATATGTTCAACACACCAAGACTAAGGACTGTTCTGGTGTATGTTCAACACACCAAGACTAAGGACTGTTCTGGTAGATGTTCAACACACCAAGACTAAGGACTGTTCTGGTGTATGTTCAACACACCAAGACTAAGGACTGTTCTGGTGTATGTTCAACACACCAAGACTAAGGACTGTTCTGGTGTATGTTCAACACACCAAGACTAAGGACTGTTCTGGTAGATGTTCAACACACCAAGACTAAGGACTGTTATGGTATATGTTCAACATACCAAGTCTAAGGACTGTTCTGGTATATGTTCAACACACCAAGACTAAGGACTGTTCTGGTATATGTTCAACACACCAAGACTAAGGACTGTTCTGGTATATGTTCAACACACCAAGACTAAGGACTGTTCTGGTGTATGTTCAACACACCAAGACTAAGGACTGTTCTGGTAGATGTTCAACACACCAAGACTAAGGACTGTTATGGTGTATGTTCAACACACCAAGACTAAGGACTGTTCTGGTGTATGTTCAACACACCAAGACTAAGGACTGTTCTGGTATATGTTCAACACACCAAGACTAAGGACTGTTCTGGTATAAGACTAAGGACTGTTCTGGTATATGTTCATCACACCAAGACTAAGGACTGTTCTGGTATATGTTCAACACACCAAGACTAAGGACTGTTCTGGTATATGTTCAACACACCAAGACTAAGGACTGTTCTGGTGTATGTTCAACACACCAAGACTAAGGACTGTTCTGGTAGATGTTCAACACACCAAGACTAAGGACTGTTATGGTGTATGTTCAACACACCAAGACTAAGGACTGTTCTGGTATATGACTAAGGACTGTTATATAAGACTAAGGACTGTTCTGGTATATGACTAAGGACTGTTATATAAGACTAAGGACTGTTATATAAGACTAAGGACTGTTCTGGTATAAGACTAAGGACTGTTCTGGTATATGACTAAGGACTGTTCTGGTATATGACTAAGGACTGGTATATAAGACTAAGGACTGTTCTGGTATAAGACTAAGGACTGTTCTGGTATATGTTCAACACACCAAGACTAAGGACTGTTCTGGTATATGACTAAGGACTGTTCTGGTATATGTTCATCACACCAAGACTAAGGACTGTTCTGGTATATGTTCAACACACCAAGACTAAGGACTGTTCTGGTATATGTTCAACACACCAAGACTAAGGACTGTTCTGGTATATGTTCAACACACCAAGACTAAGGACTGTTCTGGTATCAGACTATGGACTGTTCTGGTATCAGACTATGGACTGTTCTGGTATCAGACTAAGGACTGTTCTGGTATATGTTCAACACACCAAGACTAAGGACTGTTCTGGTGTATGTTCAACACACCAAGACTAAGGACTGTTCTGCTATATGACTAAGGACTGTTCTGGTAGATGTTCAACACACCAAGACTAAGGACTGTTATGGTGTATGTTCAACACACCAAGACTAAGGACTGTTCTGGTATATGACTAAGGACTGTTATATAAGACTAAGGACTGTTCTGGTATATGACTAAGGACTGTTCTGCTATATGACTAAGGACTGTTCTGCTATATGACTAAGGACTGTTATATAAGACTAAGGACTGTTCTGGTATAAGACTAAGGACTGTTCTGGTATATGACTAAGGACTGGTATATAAGACTAAGGACTGTTCTGGTATAAGACTAAGGACTGTTCTGGTATATGTTCAACACACCAAGACTAAGGACTGTTCTGGTATATGACTAAGGACTGTTCTGGTATATGTTCATCAGACCAAGACTAAGGACTGTTCTGGTATATGTTCAACACACCAAGACTAAGGACTGTTCTGGTATATGTTCATCACACCAAGACTAAGGACTGTTCTGGTATATGTTCAACACACCAAGACTAAAGACTGTTCTGGTATATATGTTCAACACACCAAGACTAAGGACTGTTCTGGTATATGTTCAACACACCAAGACTAAGGACTGTTCTGGTATCAGACTAAGGACTGTTCTGGTATTAGACTAAGGACTGTTCTGGTATTTGTTCAACACACCAAGACTAAGGACTGTTCTGGTATAAGACTAAGGACTGTTCTGGTATATGTTCATCACACCAAGACTAAGGACTGTTCTGGTATATGATCAACACACCAAGACTAAGGACTGTTCTGGTATATGTTCATCACACCAAGACTAAGGACTGTTCTGGTATATGTTCAACACACCAAGACTAAGGACTGTTCTGGTATATGTTCAACATACCAAGACTAAGGAATGTTCTGGTATAAGACTAAGGACTGTTCTAGTATAAGACTAAGGGCTTTTCTGGTATATGACTAAGGACTGTTCTGGTATATGACTAAGGACTGTTCGGGTATAAGACTAAGGACTGTTCGGGTATAAGACTAAGGACTGTTCTGGTATAAGACTAAGGACTGTTCTGGTATAAGACTAAGGACTGTTCTGGTATAAGACTAAGGACTGTTCTGGTATATGACTAAGGACTGTTCTGGTATATGACTAAGGACTGGTATATAAGACTAAGGACTGTTCTGGTATAAGACTAAGGACTGTTCTGGTATATGACTAAGGACTGTTCTGGTATATGTTCATCAGACCAAGACTAAGGACTGTTCTGGTATATGTTCAACACACCAAGACTAAGGACTGTTCTGGTATATGTTCATCACACCAAGACTAAGGACTGTTCTGGTATATGTTCAACACACCAAGACTAAAGACTGTTCTGGTATATATGTTCAACACACCAAGACTAAGGACTGTTCTGGTATATGTTCAACACACCAAGACTAAGGACTGTTCTGGTATCAGACTATGGACTGTTCTGGTATCAGACTATGGACTGTTCTGGTATCAGACTATGGACTGTTCTGGTATCAGACTAAGGACTGTTCTGGTATATGTTCAACACACCAAGACTAAGGACTGTTCTGGTATATGTTCAACACACCGCTGTTTCAGCAACAGTGAAGGTTTTAAAGCACATCCACTGTGCTCTTGATAAGAAGTTACATTGTGTTGTCTGTCTTTATTGATTTGTCTAAGGCATTTGACACCGTGGACCATGCTCTGTTAGTGCAAAGGTTAAAATGTTGTGGAATTACTGTTCATGCTCTAGATTGGTTTATAAATTACCCATCAAATCATACACAATGTGTAATGGCGGATGGTTGTAAATCTGAGTCCATAGAGGTGTGCTCAGGTGTTCCGCAAGGTTCTATTTTGGGCCCACTGTTGTTCATTTTGTACATCAACAACATGTGGATCTTATTGGGGATCATGGGGATCTTATTGAAACAGCAGATGTTCATTTTTATGCAGATGGTACTGTTCTTTATTCAAGTGGTAGTAGTTTATCTTTAGCTTTCGAAAATGCCCAAAGGACAGTCCTTAGTCTGATACAACATAATCTGTATGATTTAAAGCTGGTTCTAAATTCACGTAAAAAACTAAATGCATGTTTTTTTCAAATGCCAGGCATGTTACTAATCATGTCATTGCTACATAGGCTGGACATACTATAGAGCAAGTTAAAGTGTACTAATATTTGGGTGTGTGGGCTGATGACAAGCTGAGCTTCACTGTGCATGTGGAGAACTTGATAAGGAAGCTCAAGCTGAGAATAGGTTTTTATTATCAGCATAAGGCTTGTTTATCTTTTGAGGTCAGGAAGGAGCTGGTACGATGTACATTACTGGCAGTTTTAGATTTTAGTGATGTTATATACAGTGGGGCAAAAAAGTATTTAGTCAGCCACCAATTGTGCAAGTTCTCCCACTTAAAAAGATGAGAGAGGCCTGTAATTTTTTATCATAGGTACACTTCAACTATGACAGAGGAGGACAGAGGAGCCTATTAAAGAAGAAGTTACAGGTCTGTGAGAGCCAGAAATCTTGCTTGTTTGTAGGTGACCAAATACTTACTTTCCACCATAATTTGCAAATAAATTCATTAAAAATCCTACAATGTGATTTTCTGGATTTCTTTTCTCATTTTGTCTGTCATAGTTGAAGTGTACCTATGATGAATATTACAGGCCTCTCTCATCTTTTTAAGTGGGAGAACTTGCACAATTGGTGGCTGACTAAATACTTTTTTGCCCCACTGTATATGCAGGCCTCAACCACTACCCTGAGAGCACTTGATTCAGTGTATCATGCAACCCTCAGGTTCACTACAAATCAGAAACGTCTAACACATCATTGTGATGTCTACAGCGCTGTTGGCTGGTCGTCATTGACCTTGCGTAGGCTTAAACACTGGTATACACTGATTTATAAGGCCATGTTGGGTAAAATGTCATTTTATCTCTGTTCTTTTTTAATCAGGTCAGTAAATAAATATAAATTACGGTCCCATTCTGATTTGCTTCTAACAGTACCAAAAATTAGAACAGGTCATGGTAGAAATAGTTTTAGTTACTCAGCTCCGTGGTCCTGGAATTCTCTCCTGAACATTTAAAAATGTGATGATCTAGTTTCGTTGTTGGAGTTTAAACACTTGATTGATGTATATATCACAGAAGAGTGTAATTGTCTTTAGAACAGCTGTTTTTAGTCAAGACTTGTGTGTTTTTAACGTAATATGTAATTGTTCTACTGTATGTGTGTCTGTAGTTTTGTTTAATGTTGTGTTAGTGTATGTAAGTTGTTTTGTCTGAAACTTTGTTGCCCCTGCTAATATTGGACCAGGTCTCTTGGAAAAGAGATGTTATCTCAATGAGAAAGAACCTGTATAAATAAATGTTTTTTAAAAAAAAGACAATTAAAGAAGGAGTGGTCTGATATATGGCCAAAATACCAAGACGAAGGACTGTTCTTAAAATGCCAAGCCACTTTAAAATCACTAAACTAGTCCAGCTGTTTATAATCACTAAACTAGTACAGTTGTTTATAATCACTGTCATGCCCTAACCTTAGAGGTCCTGTTTATGTCTCTATTATGGTTTGGTCAGGGTGTGAGTTGGGGTGGGTATTCTATTATTTGTATTTCTATGTTTTGGCCGGGTAGGGTTCTCAATCAGGGACAGCTGTCTATTGTTGTCTCTGATTGGGAACCATACTTAGGCAGCCCCTTTTCCACCTGTCTTTGTGGGAAGTTGACTTTGTTTAGGGCACATAGCCTTTAGCGTCACAGGTTTATTTTTTTAAAATTATTATTATTATTATTATTATTATTATTTATTTTTGATGTTGTTATTTGTTTTGCTGCCGTCATTTTTTCTAATTGTAGCCTCATCACGCTGCACCTTGGTCCTCCTCCTTCAACAGCCGTGACAATCACTACACTAGTCCAGTTGTTTCTAATTGTAGGCTCACCACGCTGCACCTTGGTCCTCCTCCTTCAACAGCCGTGACAATCACTACACTAGTCCAGTTGTTTCTAATTGTAGGCTCATCACGCTGCACCTTGGTCCTCCTCCTTCAACAGCCGTGACAATCACTACACTAGTCCAGTTGTTTCTAATTGTAGGCTCATCACGCTGCACATTGGTCCTCCTCCTTCAACAGCCGTGACAATCACTACACTAGTCCAGCTGTTTCTAGTCACTACACTAGTCCAGTTGTTTCTAGTCACTACATTAGTCCAGTTGTTTCTAATCACTACACTAGTCCAGTTGTTTCTAGTCACTACACTAGTCCAGTTGTTTCTAGTCACTACACTAGTCCAGTTGTTTAGTTGACACTAGTCCAGTTGTTTCTAGTCACTACACTAGTCCAATTGTTTCTAGTCACTACACTAGTCCAGTTGTTTAGTTGACACTAGTCCAGTTGTTTAGTTGACACTAGTCCAGTTGTTTCTAATCACTACACTAGTCCAGTTGTTTCTAGTCACAACACTAGTCCAGTTGTTTCTAGTCACTAAACTAGTCCAGTTGTTTCTAGTCACTAAACTAGTCCAGTTGTTTCTAGTCACTACACTAGTCCAGTTGTTTCTAGTCACTAAACTAGTCCAGTTGTTTCTAGTCACTACACTAGTCCAGTTGTTTCTAGTCACTAAACTAGTCCAGTTGTTTCTAGTCACTACACTAGTCCAGTTGTTTCTAGTCACTACACTAGTCCAGTTGTTTCTAATCACTACACTAGTCCAGTTGTTTCTAGTCACTAAACTAGTCCAGTTGTTTCTAGTCACTACACTAGTCCAGTTATTTCTAGTCACTACACTAGTCCAGTTGTTTCTAATCACTACACTAGTCCAGTTGTTTCTAGTCACTACACTAGTCCAGTTATTTCTAGTCACTACACTAGTCCAGTTGTTTCTAATCACTACACTAGTCCAGTTGTTTCTAATCACTACACTAGTCCAGCTGTTTCTAGTCACTACACTAGTCCAGTTGTTTCTAGTCACTACACTAGTCCAGCTGTTTCTAGTCACTACACTAGTCCAGTTGTTTCTAGTCACTACACTAGTCCAGCTGTTTCTAGTCACTACACTAGTCCAGCTGTTTCTAGTCACTACACTAGTCCAGTTGTTTCTAATCACTACACTAGTCCAGTTGTTTCTAATCACTACACTAGTCCAGTTGTTTCTAATCACTACACTAGTCCAGCTGTTTCTAGTCACTACACTAGTCCAATTGTTTCTAGTCACTACACTAGTCCAGTTGTTTCTAATCACTACACTAGTCCAGTTGTTTCTAATCACTACACTAGTCCAGCTGTTTCTAGTCACTACACTAGTCCAGCTGTTTCTAGTCACTACACTAGTCCAGCTGTTTCTAGTCACTACACTAGTCCAGTTGTTTCTAGTCACTACACTAGTCCAGCTGTTTCTAGTCACTACACTAGTCCAGTTGTTTCTAGTCACTACACTAGTCCAGTTGTTTCTAGTCACTACACTAGTCCAGCTGTTTCTAGTCACTACACTAGTCCAGTTGTTTCTAGTCACTAAACGAGTCCAGCTGTTCCTAGTCACTACACTAGTCCAGTTGTTTCTAGTCACTACACTAGTCCAGTTGTTTCTAATCACTACACTAGTCCAGTTGTTTCTAGTCCAGTTGTTTCTAGTCACTACACTAGTCCAGTTGTTTCTAGTCACTACACTAGTCCAGTTGTTTCTAGTCACTACACTAGTCCAGTTGTTTCTAGTCACTACACTAGTCCAGTTGTTTCTAATCACTACACTAGTCCAGTAGTTTCTTATCACTAAACTAGTCCAGTTGTTTCTAGTCACTACACTAGTCCAGCTGTTTCTAGTCACTACACTAGTCCAGCTGTTTCTAGTCACTACACTAGTCCAGTTGTTTCTAGTCACTACACTAGTCCAGTTGTTTCTAGTCACTACACTAGTCCAGTTGTTTCTAGTCACTACACTAGTCCAGTTGTTTCTAATCACTACACTAGTCCAGTAGTTCCTTATCACTAAACTAGTCCAGTTGTTTCTAGTCACTACACTAGTCCAGCTGTTTCTAGTCACTACACTAGTCCAGCTGTTTCTAGTCACTACACTAGTCCAGCTGTTTCTAGTCACTACACTAGTCCAGTTGTTTCTAGTCACTACACTAGTGCTTCATGTGTTCTGCTTTTGTCTGTTTCATATTTTATGGTTTTATTATATTCTATTTATGTATTTTTCATGGATGGATTATTGCAGTTTTTTACCAGCATCCAAATGAGTTCAATAGGTCAGCTTGTCTTGTTGAGGACAGGACAACAGTATAGATCAGTGGGCTAGTGTACAGATCAGTGGGTTAGTGATACAGATCAGTGGGTTAGTGATACCGATCAGTGGGTTAGTTATACAGATCAGTGGGTTAGATATACAGATCAGTGGGTTAGTGATACAGATCAGTAGGTTAGTTATACAGATCAGTGGGTTAGTGATACAGATCAGTGGTTTAGTGATACAGATCAGTGGGTTAGTGATACAGATCAGTGGGTTAGTGATACAGATCAGTGGGTTAGTTATACAGATCAGTGGGTTAGTGATACAGATCAGTGGGTTAGTGATACAGATCAGTGGGTTAGTGATACAGATCAGTGGGTTAGTTATACAGATCAGTGGGTTAGTGATACAGATCAGTGGGTTAGTGATACAGATATGTGGGTTAGTGATACAGATCAGTGGGTTAGTTATACAGATCAGTGGATTAGTGATACAGATCAGTGGGTTAGTGATACAGATCAGTGGGTTAGTTATACAGATCAGTGGGTTAGTGATACAGATCAGTGGGTTAGTGATACAGATCATTGGGTTAGTGATACAGATCAGTGGGTTAGTTATACAGATCAGTGGGTTAGTGATACAGATCAGTGGGTTAGTGATACAGATCAGTGGGTTAGTGATACAGATCAGTGGGTTAGTTATACAGATCAGTGGGTTAGTGATACAGATCAGTGGGTTAGTGATACAGATATGTGGGTTAGTGATACAGATCAGTGGGTTAGTTATACAGATCAGTGGATTAGTGATACAGATCAGTGGGTTAGTGATACAGATCAGTGGGTTAGTTATACAGATCAGTGGGTTAGTGATACAGATCAGTGGGTTAGTGATACAGATCATTGGGTTAGTGATACAGATCAGTGGGTTAGTGATACAGATTAGTGGGTTAGTTATACAGATCAGTGGGTTGGTGATACAGATCAGTGGGTTGGTGATACAGATCAGTGGGTTAGTGATACAGATCAGTGGGTTAGTGATACAGATCAGTAATAATTAACTTAAATAGAGGTATTTGCGTTGTTTATTATGACATTAACAATGCTCTACATCTGACTTTATATAACTTATCAATGCTTATAAAACCACGAGTCCCAAATAATATTCCCTACGTAGTGCACTACTTTTGGCCCCGTGGTCAAAAAGTATCACACTATAAAGGGAATAGGGTGCACTCTGGAACCAGTATAGTGCCTTTAGGTTGTTTTTGCTGCCAGTTAAAATCTAGAGTCTCCATATTATTACATTTAAACAATGATATCCCATCCAACTACCTCATCTCATTATTGTTATTCTTTATTTTGTTGCTCCTTTGCCACCCCAGTATCTCTACCTGCACATTCATCTTCTGCACATCTATCACTCCAGTGTTTAGCTGCTAAATTGTAATGACTTCGCCACTATGGCCTATTTATTGCCTTTACATCCCTAATCTTACCTCATTTGCACACACTGTATATAGACTTTTCTATTGTGTTATTGACTGTATGTTTTGTTTATTCCATGTGTAACTCTGTGTTGTTGTTTGTGTCGAACTCCTTTGCTTTATCTTGGCCAGGTCGCAGTTGTAAATGAGAACTTGTTCTCAAGTGGCCTACCCGGTTAAATAAAGGTGAAAATAAAATAAATATATAAAATATCATTCAGTCTTTGGCAGATGGTTGACTGAGAGTGCATCCCAAAGGGCACTCTAATTCCCTAGTGCACTATATATACAGAATAGGGTTCCATTTGGAACACAACCCAAAGGGCACCCTAATTCCCTAGTGCACTATATATACAGAATAGGGTTCCATTTGGAACACAACCCAAAGGGCACCCTAATTCCCTAGTGCACTATATATACAGAATAGGGTTCCATTTGGAACACAACCCAGGACAAACAGAAGTAAAAGAACAAAATGGCCGTTGTTGCATCATGCTTGTCTGTAGCCTGTAGACCCTCAATGTCTGTGTTTCTGACGAGGAGATTAGATTAAATAGTACATGGTGCATGTTGGAAATGCTAAATTGATCAGGTTTGAAGAAAAAAAAAATGTAATAGTTTTCTTATTGATGGAAAAGTAGACCTTTACTAACCATTCCCATATAACACATATAACACATATCATTAAATATAACACATATCATTAAATATAACACATATCATTAAATATAACACATATAACATATAACACATATCATTAAATATAACACATATCATTAAATATAGCACATATCATTAAATATAACACATATCATTAAATATAACACATATCATTAAATATAACACATATCATTAAATATAGCACATATCATTAAATATAACACATATCATTAAATATAGCACATATCATTAAATATAGCACATATCATTAAATATAACACATATCATTAAATATAACACATATCATTAAATATAACACATATCATTAAATATAACACATATCATTAAATATAACACATATCATTAAATATAACACATATCATTAAATATAGCACATATCATTAAATATAACACATATCATTAAATATAACACATATCATTAAATATAACACATATCATTAAATATAACACATATCATTAAATATAACACATATCATTAAATATAGCACATATCATTAAATATAACACATATCATTAAATATAACACATATCATTAAATATAACACATATCATTAAATATAACACATATCATTAAATATAACACATATAACATATAACACATATCATTAAATATAACACATATCATTAAATATAACACATATCATTAAATATAACACATATCATTAAATATAACCCCTTGGACCATAAAGGAAAGAAGCCTTCAGGCATTATTGTGTTTTAATCCTCATTATTTTTTAAATTTAAGGTATGTAATGTTGACGTTAAAAATCCACCGACGAACATAACGATTCAACGACTGATTAGTAGTAATTAACCAATTGAATGGCTCCAATCTGAACCAGAGAACGCGTTTATATCACACTGTAAACCGGTTCTGTCATGTGATCAGTCAGCTGACCTCTGTACTGGCTCATAAAACAAGGCAGTCATCGGGCCATTCGTTTGTGTTTGTTTGTTGTTCAGCAGTTTTAGGGTGTTAGACCCGAAGGTTTCTCTGTCGATTCAGCAGCACTCGAGTTTGTCACTTATCGATTATATTTATTGCAGCGCTGTAGACTTTTATAAAGAGGGAAACAAAGTTGTCATCACAGCGCTTCCTGGTTTTTTTATTACATCGGTGTTGCAACCAAACAGAACACAACAGCTGCGAATGCAAACTTGGTTATTGCGTGATAGCTGACTAGTTAACTAAGCAACTAGAGGTTTTAGAAAAAAAGCAATTTGGATGGTTTATTTTTGTAACTTATTTTTCAACTATTGGACTGAAACATTGTTTTGAATCCCTTTCGGCGAGCTGACTTCGCTGTTGAGCAGAACAATGCGCTTCGCACCTCTCCCCTGCGCCGTGGGGTTGCTGTGTTGTGTTCTGCTGTTGTGCTCGATACCGTTGGGGACCTCGTTCCCCGTGCAGGACGAGGGGAAACCGGGCATAACGTTTCTGGAAGAGGTCGGGCGTCTCCGGGTCGGGTTCAACTGGCGGAACCTGACCTGTCCGGTGTGCAAAGTCCTCTTCACCATCCTGGATGTCGCTCTGCTGGTAAGATGGAACCCTATTCCCTATATAGTGCACTACTTTAGACCAGAGCCCTATGGTACCCTATTCACTATGTATATAGTGCACTACTTTAGACCAGAGCCCTATGGAACCCTATTCGCTATATATATAGTGCACTACTTTAGACCAGAGCCCTATGGTACCCTATTCACTATATATATAGTGCACTACTTTAGACCAGGGCCCTATAGAACCCTATTCACTGTGTGTGTGTACACTACTTTAGACCAGAGCCCTATAGAACCCTATTCACTATATAGTGGTACTAATATAGACCAGAGCCATATTCCCTATATAGTGCACTACTTTAGACCAGGGCCCTATAGAACCCTATTCACTGTGTGTGTGTACACTACTTTAGACCAGAGCCCTATAGAACCCTATTCACTGTGTGTGTGTACACTACTTTAGACCAGAGCCCTATAGAACCCTATTCACTATATAGTGGTACTAATATAGACCAGAGCCATATTCCCTATATAGTGCACTACTTTAGACCAGGGCCCTATAGAACCCTATTCCCTATATAGTGCACTACTTTAGACCAGAGCCCTATGGTTCCCTATATAGTACACTACTTTAAACCAGGGCCCTATGGCACCCTATTCCCTATATAGTGGTACTAATATAGACCAGAGCCCTATTCCCTATATAGTGCACTACTTTAGACCAGGGCCCTATAGAACCCTATTCCCTATATAGTGCACTACTTTAGACCAGAGCCCTATGGTACCCTATTCACTATATATATAGTGCACTACAGAGCCCTATGGTACCCTATTCACTATATATATATTAGTGCACTACTTTAGACCAGAGCCCTATGGAACCCTATTCCCTATATGGCCCTTGCACCCTATTCTCTCAATGCAATCTTAGGGCTCTTGAACTCATAACCTGCGCTTACACGATTAGTACACTGTAAACGCCTGGCGCGATTGGTGCATGTAGGGCAGGGAGAACGACTGCATGTCGGTACTAGCACGTGGGGCAGGGAGGGAGAACCTAAAAGCTGTAGGATGGGGATGTCCAACACTTTCCCCGCGAGTTCCAGACCAGTGCTGTTTCTCTGTTCTTCATTAACTGCACCCATCTGCAGTTGGTCCCTGATCTAAAAGGGAAGGAAAAACATCTGCAGAACTGACTTTTCACTGAGTTCAAACAAAGCAGTGTGCCAGGGAAGTTGTCTTCATAAAACCATGACTCAGTTGAGACACGTTCCAGAAGTCACAAAGGTCTTGGCAATTACAGCTGATCATTTGACTTAGTGCAGCTGATCATGTGACTTAGTGCAGCTGATCATGTGACTTAGTGCAACACCTAGCCTTGACCCGGTTCTGTGAACTAAAACGGTTTATCTATGTGACCTTGAGTTGGCAGAGCTTTATCAAACTAGCAATGCCAATGGGCAAGCAATATTGGCCTACCAAGCAAAAAGCCATTTTTCTCAGTTCCACTCTGAGCAGTTACTACCTTTTTGCTTGGTCGGGCAGAATAGATGGGTTGGTTGTTGAGCAACACAACTGATACAGGGGCTAGATGAGGTTAAACGGGGTTGGTTGTTGAGCAACACAACTGATACAGGGGCTAGATGAGGTTAAACGGGGTTGGTTGTTGAGCAACACAACTGATACAGGGGCTAGATGAGGTTAAACAGGGTTGGTGGTTTAGCAACAACTGATACAGGGGCTAGATGAGGTTAAACAGGGTTGGTGGTTTAGCAACAACTGATACAGGGGCTAGATGAGGTTAAACATGAGGTTAAACCCTCCCGGGCCACATCGATGTGCGCGCATCAATTTTGTGACGTCAGCTAACCTGTCTGTCTTTCAAAGGGCACCCTGTTCCCTATATAGTGCACTACTTTAGACCAGGGCCCTATGGCCCATAGGGAATCGGGGGGGGCATTTGGGACATGGATGTTCCATGATACTTCATCCTAGTAGCAAGCACTCCAGGCCTGTTCATCTGTCTGTCAACTAAGGTAGCTGAAATGACGAGCAACCAAGATCACACTTTCTTATTTTTTGTTAAACTAGGGCACAAGGCGATCTGTTGTCTGAAGACAACTGAAAGTAACACAGATTAGAGGCCTGACGAGAAGACGGCTCTGTGGTTTGGCCTGGTGGGGAGTGAACGTCACTGAGGCTAACGGTGTGCTTTTGGTTGACACTGCAGATAGTCAGATCTCAACGTCGCGCTTCGTCCCCATAACAAACAAGAAGGGTTGTGATAGGGTAATGTTTCCGGTCTGCTTAGGCACCAATGAGATGGCAGCTGGGTCTGGTCTGATTAGTTCATTGACTGTAGAGGAACCAGATACCAGCTGGGTCTGGTCTGATTAGTTCATTGACTGTAGAGGAACCAGGTACCAGCTGGGTCTGGTCTGATTAGTTCATTGACTGTAGAGGAACCAGGTACCAGCTGGGTCTGGTCTGATTAGTTCATTGACTGTAGAGGAACCAGGTACTGTTTAGTTCATTGACTGTATAATATGAACCAGGTACCAGCTGGGTCTGGTCTGATTAGTTCATTGACTGTAGAGGAACCAGGTACCAGCTGGGTCTGGTCTGTTTAGTTCATTGACTGTAGAGGAACCAGGTAACAGCTGGGTCTGGTCTGATTAGTTCATTGACTGTATAATAAGAACCAGGTACCAGCTGGGTCTGGTCTGATTAGTTCATTGACTGTAGAGGAACCAGGTACCAGCTGGGTCTGGTCTGATTAGTTCATTGACTGTAGAGGAACCAGGTACCAGCTGGGTCTGGTCTGATTAGTTCATTGACTGTAGAGGAACCAGAAAGGAGCCAATGAAATGTCTTTCTCTCGTCTGTCAACCTAGGTTTGTGAACCTGGTTAGTAGATTCACAAAATCAGGAGGGAACAAGCAGAGAATCTGGACTCCTCCCATCAGGATTTTGATTATTATATATTTTTTATTGCAACCTTAATCTTAATTTATATCTCATATCTGAGGAAATTAGTGGTTCTCTCCTCTCCCATGTACAGTGATGTGGTGAGCGGGCTGTGGGAGAGGCCTGTATCAGTCTAACCTCTCTCCTCTCCCATGTACAGTGATGTGGTGAGCGGGCTGTGGGAGAGGCCTGTATCAGTCTAACCTCTCTCCTCACTACTTCCCCTCCCATGTACAGTGATGTGGTGAGCGGGCTGTGGGAGAGGCCTGTATCAGTCTAACCTCTCTCCTCACTACTTCCTGTCCCATGTACAGTGATGTGATGATGAGTGGGCTGTGAGAGAGGCCTCTATCAGTCTAACCTCTCTCCTCACTACTTCCTCTCCCATGTACAGTGATGTGGTGAGTGGGCTGTGGGAGAGGCCTGTATCAGTCTAACCTCTCTCCTCTCCCATGTAGAGTGATGTGATGATGAGTGGGCTGTGGGAGAGGCCTGTGTCAGTCTAACCTCTCTCCTCACTACTTCCTGTCCCATGTAGAGTGATGTTAATGAGGAACGTGTTGCGTGGGCTGTGGGTGAGGCCTGTATCCGTCTCCACCTGGCTGAAGAGCGGGTCTGTCGTCAAATCACAGAGCTGTTCAGAGATGACTTCATCAGGTAGGCTTGGGATTGGTCCTGATTATCTAACATCTTCTTTTTAATGCGTAAATCATGTTTCCTGGTGTTCTATCATAAGTTTGCTGCAGTGCATGGTGGGACAGTGAGTGAATACACCTAGCCTCTGAAGAGATGCTGTCCTCAGCATTTATTTAAAGAGGTGATGTGCTCGCTGCACCTGGACCACATGCCTTTTTTTTTCATGGAGACGGGCAGGTGGAAGTAATGGTTATGTCCTTCCTCCGTGTTTTTTAGGGCCTTGCAACAGTCTCTGTTGTGGCCGTCGGAGGCCTGTGCTCTGCTGGTTGGGAGGTCATGCGGACGCTTCGATATCTATGCCCCCTGGAACGTAACCCTACCCCGGATCCCCAAACCCCCAGTCACCCCGCCCGCACCCCCCAAGCCTGGAGCACCACAGAGCAGGGTCCTCTTCCTCACAGACATACACTGGGATCAGGTTAGTCAAAAATGTGGTAGGGCAGTTTTTCAGACCTCTCCTCAGGAAGACGTTTCTGAACTAGCTCATCTAATTCATTAATATGTTGACCGGGTGGGGGTGGTGTGTGTCTGTTACCAGAATACTGAAACGACCCTGAGTTTCTAAGCGCGGACACTGCCGTTCGAACATGCTTTTGCGGCACTGTCGATAGCGGCCTGGACTTTGGGCTAGAAGGCCGAGGGTTCGAGACCTGCTCCCTGCCTGTCATTACAACAGTAGCAAAATTAGCATAAGTAATACTGGATTTCAATGGAGGCTGCTAACTAAATGTGCTAACGAGCACACACAAATAAACTAATTGCAAAGACGGGCAATCCAGCTCATTAAGTTTTATTGTGTGTGTGTAGGTGCTGCCAAATGTCATTGTTGGTGCGTGTGGACATTTTTACAAGCGAATGTAAATGCATGCTTGTCTAAAGGAGGAGGAGGGGAATTATGCCACTAATTATCTTGCTGCGTTTTGTAAACGCATATCTAAAATGCTTATTGTAATTTCTGCTTGTATCCTGGACAAAAAAATATAAAGGGAACGATTTTAATGAGTGAGTTCGTGTAAGGAAATCAGTCGACGTAAATAAATTCATTAGGCCCTAATCTACGGATTTCACCTGACTAGGAATACAGATATACAGTTGTTGGTCGTGCGTTTTGATTCGGCTGCCCTGCGCGCCGGGTAGTAGGCGAACTGTTCCCACTGTGCACCATTTCATGTGTCTGAAGGTACAAACTCTGTCGGCGGGCAAATCAAGTACACTATAGCCTTCAGCAGGTCAGTCGACTGGCTCAATTGACCGTGTCTGCAGTAATGTAGCAGGCATAACATAAAGCTACAGCGAAGTTAATGTGAGATTTCAAAACGTTTAAAACCACGACTAGAGAGACGGTCAACGAATACAGCGAAGAGATGGCTGTTTTTATGAGTTGAAGTTGTTACTCTGCACTGTCAACACTTATGAGCCTTTAAATGCGTGTTCTTGCCAGTAATGAGTGGGTAGGAAAGTGTATCGATAGGCTTGTGTTTATTAGCGGCTTGCGTCGTAATATCTCGGACTATTTCACTTTCTCTGTTTTATAGGCGTAACATGCATTTCTGCATAATTTGGTGCGTCTCGTATTTCGCGATCAGCTGGAAGACTGTCTCTTTTTGATTAGTGGAGGAAAGGGAGAACAGAGGGCTGTTGAGGCGGACCCTCAGTCTGCTCCTGCTCCTGCTCTCCCTCCGCAGAGGCGGACCCTCAGTCTGCTCCTGCTCCTGCTCTCCCTCCGCAGAGGCGGACCCTCAGTCTGCTCCTGCTCCTGCTCTCCCTCCGCAGAGGCGGACCCTCAGTCTGCTCCTGCTCCTGCTCTCCCTCCGCAGAGGCGGACCCTCAGTCTGCTCCTGCTCCTGCTCTCCCTCCTCAGAGGCGGACCCTCAGTCGGCTCCTGCTCCTGCTTTCCCTCCGCAGAGGCGGACCCTCAGATGCAGGCACCATCAGCCCAGTTAAATAAAAATAAACAACTATTTAAATGTCTGCTCACTCAGCTGAGCCTCATAAGTAATACAACAACAGATCTATTACCGGTGTGATCATATAGTCTACCTCAATGCTGAAAGATTTAAAAAAAATATATTTGGATTAATTTATTTTTAAATGGCCTGAACAACAATGCATTGGCAGCAAAGCCAATATGCAGTGATAATATATCGCGCCTATAGCTTACTGTACAAACCTCATTGATCCAGAACTGTTTTTAATTGGTTAATGTTGCATAGGCTTCCCCCCCCCCCAAAAAAAAATAAAATATATATATATATATACACACACACACACACACACACACACATCTATCTGAGCAGTAGATCTCGGTTTGACTTTGATCTTGACTCGAAGTGATCACTGTTCTAGAGTTTTCCCTACAATTGTGATCTAACGCAAAATGAGCCACTTCCAATGCAACATACCGAAACAACGAAGTCTGCAAGAGGTTTTGTTGTAGGCAGGACTCATCGCATTGCGTTGACACTCATGACTCAGCACGTACTCCACAGAGCTGCATTAGGCCTATATGCAAATAGACCATTGCCATATATAGATCTGTGCCATTTCACTTTGAACTGGACTGTGTTTACAACATGAGCGGTCGTGAGTAGATGCGCTTGTTTTGCGATCAAAGCGAGAGCTGCATGTACCTGTACATTTGTTCATATTATTTGCTAGTTAGTGAGTTATTAGCCCAGTTATAGATCATTTGTAGTCTGCAATAGGGGAATGGTTGTTTCCTGCAAGAGAACAAAACATGTGCGTTTTCTAGACATCTTTGAAAAAGCAAGTCGGGTAAATGGCTTTTATGTCTTAAAGGGGCAGTGTTGTATTTTGAAAGGGGCTTGAATAAGCCAAGTAGCCAATAGGCAGAAAGTATCATTTGTCTGATTCTCTGTAGTAACGATATGGGGAATAATGCATTTAATTTTGTAAAGTGGTTTCTTGCATCAAACGCATAATCAATCACCTTGTCTAAATCACCAATCACCTTGTCTAAAGGACAAGAGGATTAAACAGGTTGTCACACCCTGCATTTTTTTAATCCCCTCCCCCAAAACGTCTCATGGAATGTAGGTCTACATTGAACACCACACATTGGCTGCTACTGTAGGCTGAATGATAGAACAGCTGTTTCCATGGTAAAATGTTATGGGATGCATCTTCTCCATTGTTTTTGATGGTAGGCCTCTCTGATAGACATGACCTTTTTGACCACCCATTACAGAAATAAATGTACCTTCAGCTAACGCAAAATCTCTTCACGCGTCATTCATTGTGGCCAATCATTATTCCTGTTCTGTAATATGTCTTGTTTTATATGGCCCCCAGGAAGAGTAGCTGCTGCTTTCGCAACATTAAAATACAACTCTAATGTCCATCCCGGTGTTATTTGTGAACAGGACTATGCAGTGGGCAGCTCTGCTGACTGTAAGGACCCGCTGTGCTGTCGTAATGAGTCTGGATCTCCCAGCTGGAATCAGAGAGCGGCTGGGTTCTGGGGCTCCTACAGTAAATGTGACCTGCCCCTGAGAACTGTGGAGAACATGTTGGAGAACGCAGCGCGAACCGGACCGTGGGACTGGGTCTACTGGACAGGAGACATACCTGCTCATAACATCTGGTCTCAAACCAGGAAGCAGCAACTGTCTGAACTCACCGTTGTCACCAGACTGATCCACAGGTACACAATCGTGTGTGTGTGTGTGTGCGCGCACAAGTTGAATGGTAACTGACCACCTTATTTTTCTCTCTGTAGTCACCTAGGTAACTTGAAGGTGTACCCGGCGATCGGTAACCATGAGAGCACCCCGGTCAACAGTTTCCCCCCGCCGTTCGTCCATGGCAACCGGTCGTCGCGCTGGCTCTATGACACCATGGCCGAGGAGTGGGCGCCATGGTTACCAGAACAGGCCCTGAAGACTCTTAGGTCTGATAATGATTTAACTAGAGAATCTTCTAGTTCACCATAGTTCTTAATTTAGAATTTTATTTTATTTAACTAGACAAAAACATTGGAAACTGATCCCAGATTTGTACTTATCGGAAACTGATCCCAGGATCCCAGGCAGTGGTTGGTAGGATCCAGACAGTCCTCTGTAGTGATTGGTAGGATCCAGACAGTCCTCTGTAGTGATTGGTAGGATCCAGACAGTCCTCTGTAGTGATTGGTAGGATCCAGACAGTCCTCTGTAGTGATTGGTAGGATCCAGACAGTCCTCTGTAGTGATTGGTAGGATCCAGACAGTCCTCTGTAGTGATTGGTAGGATCCAGACAGTCCTCTGTAGTGATTGGTAGGATCCAGACAGTCCTCTGTAGTGGTTGGTAGGATCCAGACAGTCCTCTGTAGTGGTGAGGCAGTGGTTGGTAGGATCCAGACAGTCATCTGTAGTGGTTGGTAGGATCCAGACAGTCATCTGTAGTGGTTGGTAGGATCCAGACAGTCATCTGTAGTGGTTGGTAGGATCCAGACAGTCGTCTGTAGTGGTTGGTAGGATCCAGACAGTCGTCTGTAGTGGTTGGTAGGATCCAGACAGTCGTCTGTAGTGGTTGGTAGGATCCAGACAGTCGTCTGTAGTGGTTGGTAGGATCCAGACAGTCGTCTGTAGTGGTTGGTAGGATCCAGACAGTCGTCTGTAGTGGTTGGTAGGATCCAGACAGTCGTCTGTAGTGGTTGGTAGGATCCAGACAGTCGTCTGTAGTGGTTGGTAGGATCCAGACAGTCCTCTGTAGTGGTTGGTAGGATCCAGACAGTCCTCTGTAGTGGTGAGATAGTGATTGGTAGGATCCAGACAGTCCTCTGTAGTGGTTGGTAGGATCCAGACAGTCCTCTGTAGTGGTTGGTAGGATCCAGACAGTCATCTGTAGTGGTTGGTAGGATCCAGACAGTCCTCTGTAGTGGTTGGTAGGATCCAGACAGTCATCTGTAGTGGTTGGTAGGATCCAGACAGTCATCTGTAGTGGTTGGTAGGATCCAGACAGTCCTCTGTAGTGGTTGGTAGGATCCAGACAGTCCTCTGTAGTGGTTGGTAGGATCCAGACAGTCATCTGTAGTGGTTGGTAGGATCCAGACAGTCATCTGTAGTGGTTGGTAGGATCCAGACAGTCATCTGTAGTGGTTGGTAGGATCCAGACAGTCATCTGTAGTGGTTGGTAGGATCCAGACAGTCATCTGTAGTGGTTGGTAGGATCCAGACAGTCCTCTGTAGTGGTTGGTAGGATCCAGACAGTCATCTGTAGTGGTTGGTAGGATCCAGACAGTCATCTGTAGTGGTTGGTAGGATCCAGACAGTCATCTGTAGTGGTTGTATACCCCTGCTCAGTCGTTGCATGCGTCAACCAATGGTTGTGTGCTACGTGAATGACTGCATTTGGGCACTAGATTGATGTAGTTTACGTTAAACACCTATCCAGGTATCAGGTTGTTGTATCCTATGATGTGGTTAGCTGATATGTTAAACTCTCATGTGGTTGGCTGATATGTTAAACTCTCATGTGGTTGGCTGATATGTTAAACTCTCATGTGGTTGGCTGATATGTTAAACTCTCATGTGGTTGGCTGATATGTTAAACTCTCATGTGGTTGGCTGATATGTTAAACTCTCATGTGGTTGGCTGATATGTTAAACTCTCATGTGGTTGGCTGATATGTTAAACTCTCATGTGGTTGGCTGATATGTTAAACTCTCATGCGGTTGGCTGATATGTTAAACTCTCATGTGGTTGGCTGATATGTTAAACTCTCATGCGGTTGGCTGATATGTTAAACTCTCATGCGGTTGGCTGAAAACTGTGGAATACTCATTTCAGTTGAATACATATGAATGAAAATCTTTACACTCTCTTTGGATAATTCATTCCAATCATTTCAAAGTTAACAGCAGGTATTTTGCATGTAAGTTTAAGTTGTACAACTGACTAGGTATCTGGCAGACGTATGCCAGATCTCACAATCCCTGGATCAGCTGAACGCATACATAGTGTTCAGACCCCTTCTCTTCCACAGTTTGTTACGTTACAGTCTTATTCTGAAATGAATTTCCCTCTCCCCCCCCTCTCTCCTCTCTCTCCAGGCATGGTGGGTTCTACACGGTAGAGGTCCAGCCAGGTCTTCGAGTGGTGTCTCTGAACATGAACTTCTGTGCCAGGGAAAATTACTGGCTGATGGTCAACTCTACTGACCCTGCTAACCAGCTCCAGTGGCTGATCCACATACTACAGGCCAGTGAAGAGAAGGGAGAGAAGGTGAGGAGAGAGTGATAACCTTCTCCACTGTCTGGTCAATATACTACAGGCCAGTGAAGAGAAGGGAGAGAAGGTGAGGAGAGAGTGGTAACCTTCTCCACTGTCTGGTCAATATACTACAGGCCAGTGAAGAGAAGGGAGAGAAGGTGAGGAGAGAGTGATAACCCACTCCACTGTCTGGTCAATATACTACAGGCCAGTGAAGAGAAGGGAGAGAAGGTGAGGAGAGAGTGGTAACCTTCTCCACTGTCTGATCAATATACTACAGGCCAGTGAAGAGAAGGGAGAGAGGGTGAGGAGAGAGTGGTAACCTTCTCCACTGTCTGGTCAATATACTACAGGCCAGTGAAGAGAGGGTGAGGAGAGTGATAACCCACTCCACTGTCTGGTCAATATACTACAGGCCAGTGAAGAGAAGGGAGAGAAGGTGAGGAGAGAGTGGTAACCTTCTCCACTGTCTGGTCAATATACTACAGGCCAGTGAAGAGAGGGTGAGGAGAGTGATAACCCACTCCACTGTCTGGTCAATATACTACAGGCCAGTGAAGAGAGGGTGAGGAGAGTGATAACCCACTCCACTGTCTGGTCAATATACTACAGGCCAGTGAAGAGAAGGGAGAGAAGGTGAGGAGAGAGTGATAACCCACTCCACTGTCTGGTCAATATACTGCAGACCAGTGAGGAGAGAGCGATAACCCACTCCACTGTCTGGTCAATATACTGCAGACCAGTGAGGAGAGTGATAACCCACTCCACTGTCTGGTCAATATACTGCAGACCAGTGAGGAGAGAGTGATAACCCACTCCACTGTCTGGTCAATATACTGCAGACCAGTGAAGAGAAGGGAGAGAGGGTGAGGAGAGAGCGATAACCCACTCCACTGTCTGGTCAATATACTGCAGACCAGTGAGGAGAGAGTGATAACCCACTCCACTGTCTGGTCAATATACTGCAGACCAGTGAGGAGAGAGTGATAACCCACTCCACTGTCTGGTCAATATACTGCAGACCAGTGAGGAGAGTGATAACCCACTCCACTGTCTGGTCAATATACTACAGGCCAGTGAGGAGAGAGCGATAACCCACTCCACTGTCAGGTCAATATACTGCAGGCTACAAACGGGAGGAGGATTTGGGAAGGAGGGAGTGAGGGATGAGAAGAGGGGTGTAACTAACCTGTAACCATTGTATCTTTCTCTCTCTCATGGCTGTCTCACTGTCCCCCTCCCCCTTGTCTCGCTGTCCCAGGTCCACATCATCGGTCACATCCCCCCTGGTCTCTGTTTGAGCAGCTGGAGTTGGAACTACTACCACATCATCAACCGGTATGAAGAGATGGTCAGGGATGTGAAATTTGCCATTTTGAATCCAATATAGGGGACCTAAGTGATTCGTGTAGATCCCGATGGGGGTGCTTTGAGTTACGGGAAGGGGGCAGGGGTCTTTGAATCACTATTGGCTGTCAGTGAATGAGTGATGTGCGTTTGGACCAATCCCGGCTGTTTCCAAGGCTCAGCCAGTCGTTCACATGACAACAGAACGCAGCGCCCGACTGAAGAGAGAAGAGACTTGTCCGTTACAGCAGCGTGTCTCCCTGAACGGTAACTGTGGTAACGGGTAGGTGAGAGACCCGGGGCGAGGTAACGGGTAGGTGAGAGACCCGGGGCGAGGTAACGGGTAGGTGAGAGACCCGGGGCGAGGTAACGGGTAGGTGAGAGACCCGGGGCGAGGTAACGGGTAGCCCCAAAGGTAAATATGTTCAGTGTAGCCCCAAAGAGTTTGCTCTTGTTGTGTTGAATTTGACAGTAATACGTGAGTGAGGGGGGGTTATTACATTTCTTTCTCAGCGAACTTTATTTTTACTCACATGTAGCCTTGTGCACTTGATTTGTGTCTATAGTGGCCACTAAAATAGAGCATAGGACTATTTCTCTCTATACCATTTGTATTTCATATACCTTTGACTATTGGATGTTCTTATAGGCACTAGAGTATTGCCAGCCTAATCTCGGGAGTTGATAGGCTTGAAGTCATAAACAGAGCTGTGCTTGAAGCATTGCGACGAGCTGCTGGCAAACGTAGGAAAGTGCTGTTTGAATGAAAGCTTACGAGCCTGCGGCTGCCTACCACCGCTCAGTAAGACTGCTCTATCAAATCATGGACTTAATTATAATATAATAAACACACAGAAATACGAGACTTTGGTCATTAATGTGGTCAAATCTAGAAACGATCATTTCGAAAACAAAACATTTATCCTTCAGTGAAATATGGAACCGTTCTTGGTCTTCACACCATTCGCAACGAGCCAGGCGGCCCAAACTGCTGCATATACCCTGACTCTGCTTGCACAGAACGCAAGAGAAGCGACACAATTTCCCTAGTTAAGTCCCCTTACACTGTGTACAAGACAGCAGTTTTGGAATTGTTAGTTAGATTACTTGTTGGTTATTACTGCATTGTCGGAACTAGAAGCACGAGCATTTCGCTACACTCGCATTAACATCTGCTAACCATGTGTATGTGACAAATAAAATTTGATTTGATTTAATATTGCCTGCTAACATGAATTTCTTACCTAATATGCAGGTTTAAAAATATATACTTGTGTATTGATTTTAAGAAAGGCATTGATGTTTATGGTTTGGGGCAACGACGGCACTGGTTCTCACACCTCTCCTCCGGGACCCGTTCCTGAGAACACCGACTAACCAGCAAGCCCTTGACTAGATTAACCCCGGTGAGCTAGTTCAGGGCTTCAGCAAAATAGTCAAGTCTTTTCCTGAGGGAGAGGTTTATGAACTAGTTCTTTCTGACTGTAGTTCTGGATCAGATTTTGTTCTGCTGTGGGTGGTTTTTAAAAGTGTGTATCCGTCTGTGTCTAGGTATGAGGGTACGATCACGGGTCAGTTCTTCGGCCACACGCACATGGATGAGTTTCAGATGTTTTATGATGAGGCGACGATGACTAGGGCCGTGGGCGTGGCCTTCATCGCTCCCTCCATCACCACCTATGTCAACCTCAACCCAGGTACATGCGCACGCGCACACACACACACACACACACACCTCAACCCGGGTCAGACTCTATAGCCACCGATTGCCAGACCCCTGCCCTGACCTCACCCCTGCCCTAACATCCCCTCACCCACACTTGAATTTGTTGCCTCTCAATCAGAATGTATGGTCTCTTCTACTCTGTCACGAGGACAAGATCTCAAACTGTTGTATAGTCATGTACTAGAGACAGAAAACAAATCATAGAGCTTCTCTAAATGTTGTTTCCGGTTGCCAGGTTACCGGGTCTACCTTGTCGACGGTAACTACAAGGGCAGTTCCCGGTTTGTTCTGGACCACGAGACGTATATCTTAAACCTTACAGAGGCTAACCGACAGCCTGAAGGGGGGGTCTCCTCCCTGCTCCCCACCACCTCACAACACGCCATCTTCCACCCTGACCCAAACCCCAAATGGACCCTCCTCTACCGTGCTTCCGAAGCCTACGGCGTCTCATCCCTGTTCCCGTCGGACTGGGACGGGCTGATCAGGACTTTCCTTCAGGACGACCGTGTGTTTCAGCGGTTCTGGTACCTCAGACATAAAGGCCATGTGTCAGAGCCCTGTATAGACGCCTGTAAGACGACCGTTGTCTGCTTCCTACGTTCAGGTAGATATGACGAGCTGGAGCAGTGTGACCTGTTGGAGTTCGGGGGAGATATGGTTTCAGCTGTTAGGAAGACACTGTGTTGAACAGAGATGATGGGGGGGGGGGGGGGGGATTGGTTAACTTTGAATGTTGGTCATGTTGTCACCAACTGTTCAAGACATTGAATGTGATTCTGGGTAAGTGAAATGTCATGGAACACTGGTTGATGGTCTGGTTCTTTTGGTTCAACCAGTCTGTCCAATCAGTATCTGCGTTGTCAGAGGACATTTACTGCTAGTGAATGTCAAAATAATGGGAAGAAAAAAAACGATTTAGATGTTTTCAAGTTTTGTTTTTACAAAGACAGAACGTTGAGTCTCTTCACTGAGGAGTTGAGTTCTGAAGTGTTCATAGTGAAGTCTCCAAAGGGTTGCATTGATAGTGTTACTGCATTCATTTAGCCTAATAGATTTCATCACGTTGCGATAGAGTTGAAGGTGTCTATGCTCAGCCCGGGGCGTTTTCAGAATGACCGGCTCAGCCCGGGGCGTTTTCGGAAATGACCGGCTCAGCCCGGGGCGTTTTCGGAAATGACCGGCTCAGCCCGGGGCGTTTTCGGAAATGACCGGCTCAGCCCGGGGCGTTTTCGGAAATGACCGGCTCAGCCCGGGGCGTTTTCGGAAATGACCGGCTCAGCCCGGGGCGTTTTCGGAAATGACCGGCTCAGCCCGGGGCGTTTTCGGAAATGACCGGCTCAGCCCGGGGCGTTTTCGGAAATGACCGGCTCAGCCCGGGGCGTTTTCGGAAATGACCGGCTCAGCCCGGGGCGTTTTCGGAAATGACCGGCTCAGCCCGGGGCGTTTTCGGAAATGACCGGCTCAGCCCGGGGCGTTTTCGGAAATGACCGGCTCAGCCCGGGGCGTTTTCGGAAATGACCGGCTCAGCCCGGGGCGTTTTCGGAAATGACGGGTCTTAATTTTCTGGTTTTGTGAAAGCTGTTTTAGGAACTGCTAACTCACCTTGCTGTCCAGATTTTATTGTTGAACCATTTTCAGCTCTGTGTTCGTCTTCAGTGAGTTGTTTGCACATGTTGTGAAATGAATATACTGGTGATTTTCAGAGTCTACTACACCAATACCTTCCACTCTCATTCAGCACTTTAATTTCTGCTGTGGATTGTCCTGTGTGTGTGTGTAACATGTCTGTAATTATTAAAAATATGAGAATTTTTGTGAATAAAGATGCATTTTGAGATTTACTTAATTCGTTGCCCTTATCTTTCTGGCCCAGTGAGTGGAAAGAAGTGAAGGGCGCTCAACTGATGTGAATCGAGGTGCATTTTAAAAAAGAGATTATCAAAGCTCAACATTGTTTTTATTGCTACAACTATTATGGTTCACAACAATGTATGAATTAATGGGTGGATCAGAAATCGCCTTTAAAATCATTGGCCAGTACGGAGAATTAAGTAAAACCACAAGTCCAAATCCCTATCTCCATCCATGGCTAATTTAGGAAAGGGATGATTTTTAGCTAGCTACTGGAGGACAACACAAGATGCAACAATTCAGGTTTTTTTTCAGTCGGTAATGTTTAGTTTCTGAGGCGATTAGTCTGAAGCCAAGTCTAAACTGGCTTCCGTTCTTTTTTTTTTTTTTGTGAGTGCCAGGACCATCCACAGCTGAGTTCACTCAGCTTAACTCTTATTTGAATTTTAACATGTGAGGCCATGTTGTGTTCTCTACACAGACTGAGACAGAGGTGCTGTTGTGTTCTCTCTGACGCGTTCTCCGGTGAGGAAATTATTCGGCCTCGTGAATTGAAGGATTATTTAATGGACACCATGAAAATCACATTTATAAAGCCCTTTGTACATCAGCTGATATCTCAGTGCTGTACAGAAACCCAGCCTAAAATCCCCAAACAGCAAGCAATGCAGGTGTTGAAGCACGGTGGCTAGGAAAAACTCCCTAGAAAGGCCAAAACCTAGGAAGAAACCAGGCTATGAGGGCTGGTCTGTCCTCTTCTGGCTGTGCCGGGTGGAGATTATAACAGAACATGGCCAAGATGTTCAAATGTTCATAAATGACCAGCATGGTCAAAGAATAGGTCTGGGACAGGTAGCACGTCCGGTGAACAGCTCAGGATTCCATAGCAGTTGAAACTGGAGCAGCAGCACGGCCAGGTGGACTGGGAACAGCAAGGAGTCATCATGCCAGGTAGTCCTGAGGCATGGTCCTACAGCTCAGGTCCTCCAAGAGAGAGCATACTTAAATTCACACTGGACACCCGAAGACACAGAAGTACTCCAGATATAACAAACTCCCCCTAGCCCCCCGACACAAACTACTGCAGCATAAATACTAGAGGCTGAGACAGGAAGGGTCAGGAGACACTGTGGCCCCATCCAACAATACCCCCGGACAGGGCCAAACAGGCAGGATATAAGCCCACCCACTTCGCCAAAGCACAGCCCCCACACCACTAGAGGGATATCTTCAACCACCAACTTACCATCCTGAGACAAGGCCGAGTATAGCCCACAAAGATCTCTGCCACGGCACAATCCAAGGGGGGGCGCCAACCCAGACAGGAAGATCACATCAGTGACTCTACCCACTCAAGTGACGCACCCCTCCCAGGGAAGGCATGAAAGAGCACCAGTAAGCCAGTGACTCAGCCCCTGTAATAGGGTTAGCGGCAGAGAATCCCAGTGGAAAGAGGGGAACCGGCCAGGCAGAGACAGCAAGTGCGGTTTGTTGCTCCAGAGCCTTTCTGTTCACCTTCACACTCCTGGGCCAGATAACACTCAATCATAGAACCTACTGAAGAGATGTCTTCAATAAAGACTTAAAGGTTGAGACCGGATCTGCGTCTCTGACATGGGTAGGCAGACCGTTCCATAAAAATGGAGCTCTGTAGGAGAAAGCCCTGCCTCCAGCTTTTTGCTTAGAAATTCTAGGGACAGTTAGGAGGCCTGCGTCTTGTGACCGTAGCGTACGTGTAGGTATGTACGGCAGGACCAAATCAGAGAGATAGGTAGGAGCAAGCCCATGTAATGCTTTGTAGGTTAGCAGTAAAACATTGAAATCAGCCCATGCCTTGACAGGAAGCCAGTGTAGAGAGGCTAGCACTGGAGTAATATGATCACAATTTTTGGTTTAGTCAGGATTCTAGCAGCTGTATTTAGCACTAACTGAAGTTTATTTAGTGCTTTATCCGGGTAGCCGGAAAGTAGAGCGTTGCAGTAGTCTAACCTAGAAGTAACAAAAGCATGGATTCATTTTTCTGCATCATTTTTGGACAGAAAGTTTCTGATTTTTGCAATGTTACGTAGATGTAAAAAAGCTGTCCTTGAAACAGTCTTGATATGTTCGTCAAAAGAGAGATCAGGGTCCAGAGTAACACCGAGGTCCTTCACAGTTTTATTTGAGACGACTGTACAACCATTAAGATTAATTGTCAGATTCAACAGAAGATCTCTTTGTTTCTTGGGACCTAGAACAAGCATCTCTGTTTTGTCCGAGTTTAAAAGTAGAAAGTTTGCAGCCATCCACTTCCTTATGTCTGAAACACAGGCTTCTGGTGAGGGCAATTTTGGGGCTTCACCATGTTTAATTGAAATGTACAGCTGTGTGTCATCCGCATAGCAGTGAAAGTTAATATGTTTTCGAATGACATCCCCAAGAGGTAAAATGTATTGTGAAAACAATAGTGGTCCTAAAACGGAACCTTGAGGAACACCGAAATGTACAGTTGATTTATCAGAGGACAAACCATTCACAGAGACAAATGTATATCTTTCTGACAGATAAGATCTAAACCAGGCCAGAGCTTGTCCGTGTAGACCAATTTGAGTTTCCAATCTTTCCAATGTGGTGATCGATGGTATCAAAAGCAGCACTAAGGTCTAGGAGCACGAGGACAGATGCAGAGCCTCGGTCTGATGCCATTAAAAGGTAATTTACCACCTTCACAAGTGCAGTCTCAGTGCTATGATGGGGTCTAAAACCAGACTGAAGCATTTCGTATACATTGTTTGTCTTCAGGAAGGCAGTGAGTTGCTGCGCAACAGCCTTTTCTAAAATTTGAGAGGAATGGAAGATTCGATATAGGCCGATAGATTTTTATATTTTCTGGTTCAAGGTTTGGCTTTTTCAAGAGAGGCTTTATTACTGCCACTTTTAGTGAGTTTGATACACATCCGGTGGATAGAGAGCCATTTATGTTCAACATAGGAGGGCCAAGCACAGGAAGCAGCTCTTTCAGTAGTTTAGTTGGAATAGGGTCCAGTATGCAGCTTGAAGGTTTAGAGGCCATGATTATTTTCATAATTGTGTCAAGAGATATAGTACTAAAACACTTGAGTGTCTCTCTTGATCCTAGGTCCTGGCAGAGTTGTGCAGACTCAGGACAACTGAGCTTTGGAGGAGTCCGTAATTTGCTTTCTAATAATCATGATCTTTTCATCAAGGAAGTTCATGAATTTATTACTGCTGAAGTGAAAGCCATCCTCTCTTGGGGAATGCTGCTTATTAGTTAGCTTTGCGACAGTATCAAAAATACATTTGTTGTCTAGTCACTTCACCCCTACCTACAGTATACTGCTGTTACTGTCTATTATCTATCCTTTACCCCTACCTACAGTATACTGTTGTTACTGTCTATTATCTATCCTTTACCCCTACCTACAGTATACTGCTGTTACTGTCTATTATCTATCCTTTAACCCTACCTACAGTATACTGCTGTTACTGTCTATTATCTATCCTTTACCCCTACTTACAGTATACTGCTGTTACTGTCTATTATCTATCCTTTACCCCTACCTACAGTATACTGCTGTTACTGTCTATTATCCTTTACCCCTACCTACAGTATACTGCTGTTACTGTCTATTATCTATCCTTTACCCCTACTTACAGTATACTGCTGTTACTGTCTATCTATCCTTTACCCCTACCTACAGTATACTGCTGTTACTGTCTATCTATCCTTTACCCCTACTTACAGTATACTGCTGTTACTGTCTATTATCTATCCTTTACCCCTACCTACAGTATACTGCTGTTACTGTCTATTATCTATCCTGTTGTCTAGTCACTTTACCCCTACCTACAGTATACTGCTGTTACTGTCTATTATCTATCCTTTACCCCTACCTACAGTATACTGCTGTTACTGTCTATCCTGTTGTCTAGTGACTTTATCCCTACCTATATGTGCATATCTACCTCAATTACCTGGTACCCCTCCCTGCACATCGACTCAGTACTGGTACTTCCTGTAAATAGCCATGTTATTACCTGGTACGTCCTGTATATAGCCATGTTATTACCTGGTACTTCCTGTATATAACCATGTTATTACCTGGTACTCCCTGTAATTCCTGTATATAGACTCAGTACTGGTACATCCTGTATATAGAAGAGTTATCGTTACAATTTTTTGACATGAGTAAATTGGAGGTGTGAAAAAGCATGTGAGCAAGGAGGTCTTCAAAATCTGCTAACAAAACACGTCACTCTGACCTGTAGAATCAGACAAAACACGTCTCTGACCTGTAGAATCAGACAAAACACGTCTCTCTGACCTGTAGAATCAGACAAAACACGTCTCTCTGACCTGTAGAATCAGACAAAACACGTCTCTCTGACCTGTAGAATCAGACACAACACGTCTCTCTGACCTGTAGAATCAGACAAAACACGTCTCTCTGACCTGTAGAATCAGACAAAACACGTCTCTCTGACCTGTAGAATCAGACAAAACACGTCTCTGACCTGTAGAATCAGACAAAACACGTCTCTGACCTGTAGAATCAGACAAAACACGTCTCTCTGACCTGTAGAATCAGACACAACACGTCTCTCTGACCTGTAGAATCAGACAAAACACGTCTCTGACCTGTAGAATCAGACAAAACACGTCTCTCTGACCTGTAGAATCAGACAAAACACATCTCTGACCTGTAGAATCAGACAAAACACGTCTCTCTGACCTGTAGAATCAGACAAAACACATCTCTGACCTGTAGAATCAGACAAAACACGTCTCTGACCTGTAGAATCAGACAGCTAACACAACACGTCTCTCTGACCTGTAGAACCAGACAGCTAACACAACACGTCTCTGACCTGTAGAATCAGACACAACACGTCTCTGACCTGTAGAACCAGACAGCGAACAAAACATGTCTCTGATCTGTAGAATCAGACAAAACACGTCTCTGACCTGTAGAATCAGACAAAACACGTCTCTGACCTGTAGAATCAGACAAAACATGTCTCTGACCTGTAGAATCAGACAAAACACGTCTCTGACCTGTAGAATCAGACAAAACACGTCTCTGACCTGTAGAATCAGACAAAACACGTCTCTGACCTGTAGAACCAGACAGCGAACAAAACATGTCTCTGACCTGTAGAATCAGTCAAAACACGTCTCTGACCTGTAGAACCAGACAGCGAACAAAACATGTCTCTGACCTGTAGAATCAGACAAAACACGTCTCTGACCTGTAGAATCAGACAAAACACGTCTCTCTGACCTGTAGAATCAGACAAAACACGTCTCTGACCTATAGAATCAGACAAAACACGTCTCTGACCTGTAGAATCAGACAAAACACGTCTCTGACCTGTAGAATCAGACAAAACACGTCTCTGACCTGTAGAATCAGACAAAACACGTCTCTGACCTGTAGAATCAGACAAAACACGTCTCTGACCTGTAGAACCAGACAGCGAACAAAACATGTCTCTGACCTGTAGAATCAGTCAAAACACGTCTCTGACCTGTAGAACCAGACAGCGAACAAAACATGTCTCTGACCTGTAGAATCAGACAAAACACGTCTCTGACCTGTAGAATCAGACAAAACACGTCTCTCTGACCTGTAGAATCAGACAAAACACGTCTCTGACCTGTAGAATCAGACAAAACACGTCTCTCTGACCTGTAGAATCAGACAAAACACGTCTCTGACCTGTAGAATCAGACAAAACACGTCTCTCTGACCTGTAGAATCACGTCAGTTCTATTCATGGCTTTTCTATCTGTAATGTCCAGCAACGGTTGTAACCCTGGCTAAACCCCAGCTAAACCCTGGCTAAACCCGGTGGTGACGTCATCATTCGTCGCCCTCGTCACAAAACACACTTCTTCCTTCCCGTCTGATCAGTTGTCATGGGAATGCATTTACAAACAGAACCCTTCAACCGAAGAATCTGAGTTTTTGAAAGTTGTGATACGGATATATATATATATATATATTTCTAGTTGTATAGTCATTATTGATCATCAAGTCTTTATATGACAGACATGTACAATTAATTTCCTGTTGAGACTGGACATTAACAGTAAACTTAAAATAAGATTCAGTCATCATCTGATGTTTTGGTTAAATGGGTTTCCACTGTCATTACACTCATACTAGACTGCATTAAAAAGTTAGGCCTAGATTCAATCTGGACCCGTGGAAGACAGTGGTTATAACCAGATTGCCATTTCCCATTGAGCTGACATATGCTGCGTTTATCGTGAATGTGGTCTCTGTGAACGCGGGAAAATTGCTTTTAAAAACGTGCATAGCCGACAATGTAAAATCGGATTGAATCTGGCCCTTAAAAAATCCTGTGTCATCTACAGTATGTACCAGTATAATTAGAGTAAAATATGAAGACAAAAAAAACAACATGACACGTGGAAATATCTTTATTTATTTTAAGCTGGAACACTGATATTTTAGTGAAACAGAACCCCAGTCTTCCTCACCTACAGCCCATTCACTATCCAGAGGGCTCTACTGCAATGCAGGATCAACAAGTTAGCCAGCTAACTGATAAACAACAAGAAATATCTATTGATTTTCTGATTCATTAAGAAGGTTAAACTCAGAAATGTGTTTTTGGTTGTTGAGTCAATCAGACCATGCCTATTTCAAGTTTATCAGAAAGTTATTTTCAAAAGTTATTTCAGAATATTTAAAAAGTTTAGTTTGCTAATTTATAGATCTTGCTCTTTAGTATACCCCTTCGTATTGTCAGGATAATATTAGCATATAATATTCAGTTACATTTATAAGCCTAGTTTCAGATTATTCTAGACCTGGGAAAAAAAAACCGTTCAATTTAAACAGCTGTTTAGTCCAGGACTATATTTAATCTATGTCCGGGAAACTGGCCCATAAATCTTCCACGGTCTCCACATCTTTAAGGTTTAAGTATTGAACATCCCTCACATCCAAATGATCCCTTTTTGTTTGCTAACATAAATGTAGAAAAATGTAAAAAAAAAAAAAAAAAAAAAATGAAAATCCACAGATTTGACCACAGAGGATCTAATGGCTCAGTGCAAACAGACAGACACCAGGGACTCGGTCCCAATAATAATCACCTTCCTCCTAAATAAACCGTCAGTGCTTCCCCAAGTTGGATTGGTGGGAGTTTCTACCATATTTCTTATACCAGTCATTTTTCTTATCAAATGATAAAGGAAGTGAACGAGTGCACACTCTAGGAGAAAGGATAAGAGGATTGGGACACAGCCAGTCATTTTCTGGTAGTGGAGTGTCTTTGGCTTTGTTCAGGAGGTGTAGGCCCTTTAGTCTGACAGGACTATCACGGGGTCAGAGAAGGCATGAATCTCAAAATGGTACCCTAATCTCTACACAGCACTTTAGTTATATACAGGCCCCATGGGGGCTCTGGTCTGACCGTGCACTATACAGAGTGCTGTTTGGCACACAGACAGGTTTGTTATCAGGGGGTAAGGGCTCAGAGTTGGACAGGGGTTAAAAAGTCAGAGGTCATGGTTCAGAGAAAGACAGGGTGACTCCAAAGGCCTCCTTGTAGAGATCCCAGGTCTTGGCTTTGTGGGGGTTGTCCAATTCTTCTCTAGACAGGACCAGTCTGGGAGGGGGGGGGGGGGGGGGGGGGGATACAGGAGAGAGAACAAAGCATAAACCACAGGGTTTTAAAGACTTGTCACTGGCGTATTAGGGCTCATTCCTACAGATGGAGCAGACAGCCATACCTGTTGTTCTCTATGGAGGAGGTGGTGTTGAACTATACCTGTTGTTCTCTATGTAGGAGGAGGTGGTGTTGAACTATACCTGTTGTATTGAACCATAAAGGAGGAGGAGGTATTGAAACAGAGGAGGTATTGAACCATACCCGTTGTTCTCTATGGAGGAGGTGTTGAACCATAGGAGGTATTGACCCATACCTGTTGTTCTCTATGGAGGAGGTGTTGAACCATAGGAGGTATTGACCCATACCTGTTGTTCTCTATGGAGGAGGTGTTGAACCATAGAGGAGGAGGTATTGAACCATACCTGTTGTTCTCTATGGAGGAGGAGGAATTGAACCATAAAGGAGGAGGAGGTAATTGACCCATACCTGTTGTTCTCTATGGAGGAGGAGGAATTGAACCATAAAGGAGGAGGAGGTAATTGACCCATACCTGTTGTTCTCTATGGAGGAGGAGGAATTGCACCATAAAGGAGGAGGTATTGAACCATAGAGGAGGAGGAGGAGGAGGTATTGAACCATAGAGGAGGAGGAGGAGGAGGTATTGAACCATAGAGGAGGAGGAGGAGGAGGAGGTATTGAACCAGAGGAGGAGGAGAAGGAGGTATTGAACCATAGAGGAGGAGGAGGAGGAGGTATTGAACCATAGAGGAGGAGGAGGAGGAGGTATTGAACCATAGAGGAGGAGGAGGAGGAGGTATTGAACCATAGAGGAGGAGGAGGAGGAGGTATTGAACCACAGAGGAGGAGGAGGAGGTATTGAACCATAGAGGAGGAGGAGGTATTGAACCATAGAGGAGGAGGAGGTATTGAACCATAGAGGAGGAGGAGGAGGTATTGAACCATAGAGGAGGAGGAGGAGGTATTGAACCATAGAGGAGGAGGAGGAGGAGGTATTGAACCATAGAGGAGGAGGAGGAATTGAACCATAGAGGAGGAGGAGGAATTGAACCATAGAGGAGGAGGAGGAATTGAACCATAGAGGAGGAGGAGGTATTGAACCATAGAGGAGGAGGAGGTATTGAACCATAGAGGAGGAGGAGGTATTGAACCATAGAGGAGGAGGAGGAGGAGGTATTGAACCACAGAGGAGGAGGAGGAGGTATTGAACCATAGAGGAGGAGGAGGAGGTATTGAACCATAGAGGAGGAGGAGGTATTGAACCATAGAGGAGGAGGAGGAGGAGGTATTGAACCATAGAGGAGGAGGAGGAGGAGGTATTGAACCATAGAGGAGGAGGAGGAGGAGGTATTGAACCATAGAGGAGGAGGAGGAATTGAACCATAGAGGAGGAGGAGGAATTGAACCATAGAGGAGGAGGAGGTATTGAACCATAGAGGAGGAGGAGGTATTGAACCATAGAGGAGGAGGAGGTATTGAACCATAGAGGAGGAGGAGGTATTGAACCATAGAGGAGGAGGAGGTATTGAACCATAGAGGAGGAGGAGGTATTGAACCATAGAGGAGGAGGAGGTATTGAACCATAGAGGAGGAGGAGGTATTGAACCATAGAGGAGGAGGAGGTATTGAACCATAGAGGAGGAGGAGGTATTGAACCATAGAGGAGGAGGAGGTATTGAACCATAGAGGAGGAGGAGGTATTGAACCATAGAGGAGGAGGAGGTATTGAACCATAGAGGAGGAGGAGGTATTGAACCATAGAGGAGGAGGAGGTATTGAACCATAGAGGAGGAGGAGGTATTGAACCATAGAGGAGGAGGAGGTATTGAACCATAGAGGAGGAGGAGGTATTGAACCATAGAGGAGGAGGAGGTATTGAACCATAGAGGAGGAGGAGGTATTGAACCATAGAGGAGGAGGAGGTATTGAACCATAGAGGAGGAGGAGGTATTGAACCATAGAGGAGGAGGAGGTATTGAACCATAGAGGAGGAGGAGGTATTGAACCATAGAGGAGGAGGAGGTATTGAACCATAGAGGAGGAGGAGGTATTGAACCATAGAGGAGGAGGAGGTATTGAACCATAGAGGAGGAGGAGGTATTGAACCATAGAGGAGGAGGAGGTATTGAACCATAGAGGAGGAGGAGGTATTGAACCATAGAGGAGGAGGAGGTATTGAACCATAGAGGAGGAGGAGGTATTGAACCATAGAGGAGGAGGAGGTATTGAACCATAGAGGAGGAGGAGGTATTGAACCATAGAGGAGGAGGAGGTATTGAACCATAGAGGAGGAGGAGGTATTGAACCATAGAGGAGGAGGAGGTATTGAACCATAGAGGAGGAGGAGGTATTGAACCATAGAGGAGGAGGAGGAGGAGGAGGTATTGAACCATAGAGGAGGAGGAGGAGGAGGAGGTATTGAACCATAGAGGAGGAGGAGGAGGAGGAGGTATTGAACCATAGAGGAGGAGGAGGAGGAGGAGGTATTGAACCATAGAGGAGGAGGAGGAGGAGGAGGTATTGAACCATAGAGGAGGAGGAGGAGGAGGTATTGAACCATAGAGGAGGAGGAGGAGGAGGTATTGAACCATAGAGGAGGAGGAGGAGGAGGTATTGAACCATAGAGGAGGAGGAGGAGGAGGTATTGAACCATAGAGGAGGAGGAGGAGGAGGTATTGAACCATAGAGGAGGAGGAGGAGGTATTGAACCATAGAGGAGGAGGAGGAGGTATTGAACCATAGAGGAGGAGGAGGAGGTATTGAACCATAGAGGAGGAGGAGGAGGTATTGAACCATAGAGGAGGAGGAGGAGGTATTGAACCATAGAGGAGGAGGAGGAGGTATTGAACCATAGAGGAGGAGGAGGAGGTATTGAACCATAGAGGAGGAGGAGGAGGTATTGAACCATAGAGGAGGAGGAGGAGGTATTGAACCATAGAGGAGGAGGAGGAGGTATTGAACCATAGAGGAGGAGGAGGAGGTATTGAACCATAGAGGAGGATGAGGAGGTATTGAACCATAGAGGAGGATGAGGAGGTATTGAACCATAGAGGAGGATGAGGAGGTATTGAACCATAGAGGAGGAGGAGGAGGTATTGAACCATAGAGGAGGAGGAGGAGGTATTGAACCATAGAGGAGGAGGAGGAGGTATTGAACCATAGAGGAGGAGGAGGAGGTATTGAACCATAGAGGAGGAGGAGGAGGTATTGAACCATAGAGGAGGAGGAGGAGGTATTGAACCATAGAGGAGGAGGAGGAGGTATTGAACCATAGAGGAGGAGGAGGAGGTATTGAACCATAGAGGAGGATGAGGAGGTATTGAACCATAGAGGAGGATGAGGAGGTATTGAACCATAGAGGAGGAGGAGGTGGTATTGAACCATAGAGGAGGAGGAGGTGGTATTGAACCATAGAGGAGGAGGAGGTGGTATTGAACCATAGAGGAGGAGGAGGTATTGAACCATAGAGGAGGAGGAGGTATTGAACCATAGAGGAGGAGGAGGAGGTATTGAACCATAGAGGAGGAGGAGGTATTGAACCATAGAGGAGGAGGAGGTATTGAACCATAGAGGAGGAGGAGGTATTGAACCATAGAGGAGGAGGAGGTATTGAACCATAGAGGAGGAGGAGGTATTGAACCATAGAGGAGGAGGAGGAGGTATTGAACCATAGAGGAGGAGGAGGAGGTATTGAACCATAGAGGAGGAGGAGGAGGTATTGAACCATAGAGGAGGAGGAGGAGGTATTGAACCATAGAGGAGGAGGAGGAGGTATTGAACCATAGAGGAGGAGGAGGAGGTATTGAACCATAGAGGAGGATGAGGAGGTATTGAACCATAGAGGAGGAGGAGGTGGTATTGAACCATAGAGGAGGAGGTGGTATTGAACCATAGAGGAGGAGGAGGTATTGAACCATAGAGGAGGAGGAGGAGGTATTGAACCATAGAGGAGGAGGAGGAGGTATTGAACCATAGAGGAGGAGGAGGAGGTATTGAACCATAGAGGAGGAGGAGGAGGTATTGAACCATAGAGGAGGAGGAGGAGGTATTGAACCATAGAGGAGGAGGAGGTATTGAACCATAGAGGAGGAGGAGGTATTGAACCATAGAGGAGGAGGAGGTATTGAACCATAGAGGAGGAGGAGGTATTGAACCATAGAGGAGGAGGAGGTATTGAACCATAGAGGAGGAGGAGGAGGTATTGAACCATAGATGAGGAGGAGGAGGTATTGAACCATAGATGAGGAGGAGGTATTGAACCATAGATGAGGAGGAGGTATTGAACCATAGAGGAGGAGGAGGTATTGAACCATAGAGGAGGCGGTATTGAACCATAAAGGAGGAGGAGGTATTGAACCATAGAGGAGGAGGTATTGAACCATAGAGGAGGAGGTATTGAACCATAAAGGAGGAGGTATTGAACCATAAAGGAGGAGGAGGTGTTGAACCATAAAGGAGGAGGAGGTATTGAACCATAAAGGAGGAGGAGGTATTGAACCATAGAGGAGGAGGAGGAATTTAACCATACCTGTTGTTCTCTATAAAGGAGGTATTGAACCATAGAGGAGGAGGAGGTGTTGAACCATAAAGGAGGAGGAGGTATCGAACCATACCGGTTGTTCTCTATAAAAGGAGGTGTTGAACCATAGAGGAGGAGGTATTGAACCATACCTGTTGTTCTCTATAAAGGAGGTGTTGAACCATAGAGGAGGAGGTATTGAACCATACCTGTTGTTCTCTATAAAGGAGGTGTTGAACCATACCTGTTGTTCTCTATAAAAGAGGTATTGAACCATAAAGGAGGAGGAGGGATTGAACCATACCTGTTGTTCTCTATAAAGGAGGTATTGAACCATAGAGGAGGAGGAGGAGGTATTGAACCATAGAGGAGGAGGAGGAGGTATTGAACCATAAAGGAGGAGGTATTGAACCATAGAGGGGGAGGAGGTATTGAACCATAGAGGAGGAGGAGGTATTGAACCATAGAGTAGGAGGAGGTATTGAACCATAGAGGAGGAGGAGGTATTGAACCAGAGGAGGAGGTATTGAACCATAGAGGAGGAGGAGGTATTGAACCATAGAGGAGGAGGAGGTATTGAACCATAGAGGAGGAGGAGGTATTGAACCATAGAGGAGGAGGAGGTATTGAACCATAGAGGAGGAGGAGGTGGTATTGAACCATAGAGGAGGAGGAGGTGGTATTGAACCATAGAGGAGGAGGAGGTATCGAACCATACCGGTTGTTCTCTATAAAGGAGGTGTTGAACCATAGAGGAGGAGGTATTGAACCATACCTGTTGTTCTCTATAAAGGAGGTATTGAACCATACCTGTTGTTCTCTATAAAGGAGGTGTTGAACCATAGAGGAGGTGTTGAACCATACCTGTTGTTCTCTATAAAGGAGGTATTGAACCATAAAGGAGGAGGAGGTATTGAACCATACCTGTTGTTCTCTATAAAGGAGGTATTGAACCATAGAGGAGGAGGAGGAGGTATTGAACCATAGAGGAGGAGGAGGAGGTATTGAACCATAGAGGAGGAGGAGGTATTGAACCATAGAGGAGGAGGAGGTATTGAACCATAGAGGAGGAGGAGGTATTGAACCATAGAGGAGGAGGAGGTATTGAACCATAGAGGAGGAGGAGGTATTGAACCATAGAGGAGGAGGAGGAGGTATTGAACCATACCTGTTGTTCTCTATAAAGGAGGTGTTGAACCAGAAATAGAAAGGACAGTCTTCATATCCTTTAGGGAGACCCTGGAGAGGAAGATACAGGAAGCATTATTAGAAGACAATATACACACCCGAGGGCTATGAGACTGAATTGTATCTGTGTTACATTTGAAATGTGTTCCTTAACACTTCGAATGGCTTTTAAAATGTTCTCTTTAAATAATGGCTTCCATTAGTTCTGTGACGTTTAAAGTCTTCCCCCAAATACAAGCTCCAGTTAGTCGTGTTACGTCTAAAGTATTCCCCTGAATACAGGTACTCTTGTGTCACGTCTAAATTCTTCCCCCCATCCACAGGTACTCACAGCAGAGGACTCAAACATGACCTTAACGTCACCGTTGACAACAGGCCCCTCCTGCAGGCTGATCACCACAGAGTTGTTACCAGCATCAGGAAACACCTGGGACAGATCAATACATAATTTAATACATGTGGAAAACACCTGGGACAGATCAATATATCAACCAATCAATCAAGTGTGTGTGCCTCACCGTGCAGTTCTCTTGTTTGGCACAGACACACAGGAACACCAGCTTCTTCCTTACAATGATCTTCACCTTCAAGTCACTACCATTCCCTTTACCCACACCTAGAACACAGAGGGGGGGGGGGGGATTCTTACTCAACAAGCTGTCATTCTAATAGGTTTAATAGCTTGTGAAAATAGCACAAGTTCTGCCACCAAACGTTATTACAGTGGCCTTTAAAAAGTCAGTGAAATTATACCTATTTGGCATAAAATGGCATAAAAAAATGGCATAAAAACAACATGGCTGTCAATGGCAGCCTAAAGTCTCATCGACCTGCTGTTTGCATTGCAATAAAGTTGTTTATCAATTACACCATTGCCAGAATGCGAGGACAGAGATCAGGTTAAGATGCTGCAACATCAGTCACACTAGTGCAGAATCACATGTATTTATAAAGCCTTTCTTACATCAGCTGATGTCTCAAAGTGCTGTACAGAAACCCAGCCTAAAACCCCCTGAACAGCAAGCAATGCAGGTGTAGAAGCACGGTGGCTAGGAAAGACTCCCTAGAAAGGCCAGAACCTAGGAAGAAACCTAGAGAGAAACCAGGCTATGAGGGGTGGCCAGTCCTCTTCTGGCTGTGCCGGGTGGAGATTATAACATTATAACATGGCCAAGATGTTCAAATGTTCATAGATGACCAGCAGGGTCAAATAATAATAATCACAGTAGTTGTCGAGGGTGCAACAGGTCAGCACCTCAGGAGTAAATGTCAGTTGGCTTTTCATAGCCGATCATTCAGAGTATCTCTACCGCTCCTGCTGTCTCTAGAGAGTTGAAAACAGCAGGTCTGGGACAGGTAGCACGTCCGGTGAACAGGTCAGGGTTCCATAGCCGCAGGCAGAACAGTTGAAACTGGAGCAGCAGCACGGCCAGGTGGACTGGGGACAGCAAGGAGTCATCAGGCCAGGTAGTCCTGAGGCAGAACAGCATTGCCTGGACACTGATGTGCCTGATTTTAAATGGAGACTCCAAATAATATATTGGAGATATGGCCAAAGAGTAGCAAAAATGTTGATAATCAAGGTAAGAATAGACATACCGGTAGCTATAAAGTTCTGTTTAATGAAACTGTAGGGACATATGCGATTATAATTTTAGAGCATTGCCGGTTTGATTAGCTAGCTAGCCAGACTAGTGGATTCACGTCTCATCCCAGCAGGTCAGCTGTGGCACAAGGTAATAGCTATCTATGCCACATGTTAACCAAGCTAGCAACTACAATGCCTTCAGAAGGTACTCACACCCCTTGACTTTTTACACATTATGTTACAAAGTGGGATAAATTAACAATATAATCTAACGTCAAAGTGGAAGACAAATTCCATGATTTGTACAAATTTAATGAATAATAAAACCTTAATATATCTTGACTAGATAAATATTCACCCCTCTGAGTCAATACATGTTAGAATCACCGTTGGCAGCAACTACAGTTGTGAGTCTTTCTGGGTCAGTATAAGAGCTGGGAGTCTTTCTGGGTCAGTCTCTAAGAGCTGGGAGTCTTTCTGGGTCAGTCTAAGAGCTGGGAGTCTTTCTGGGTCAGTCTAAGAGCTGGGAGTCTTTCTGGGTCAGTCTCGCTAAGAGCTGGGAGTCTTCCTGGGTCAGTCTCTAAGAGCTGTGAGTCTTCCTGGGTCAGTCTCTAAGAGCTGTGAGTCTTCCTGGGTCAGTCTCTAAGAGCTGTGAATCTTTCTGGGGCAGTCTATGAGCTGGGAGTCTTTCTGGGCCAGTCTCTAAGAGCTGGGAGTCTTTCTGGGCCAGTCTCTAAGAGCTGGGAGTCTTTCTGGGCCAGTCTCTAAGAGCTGGGAGTCTTTCTGGGCCAGTCTCTAAGAGCTGGGAGTCTTTCTGGGCCAGTCTCTAAGAGCTGGGAGTCTTTCTGGGCCAGTCTCTAAGAGCTGGGAGTCTTTCTGGGCCAGTCTCTAAGAGCTGGGAGTCTTTCTGGGCCAGTCTCTAAGAGCATTGCATACCTGGATTGTACAATATTTGCCAATTTTTCTTGAAAAGAAAAATGTAAAAAGTTGGTTGTTGATCATTGCTAAACAGCCATTTTCAAGTCTTGCCATAGATTTACATGCAGATTGAAGTCAAAACTTTAAACTAGGTTTAAAAACATTAAATGTCATCTTGGTGAGCAACTCCAGTGTATATTTGTCCTTGTGCTTAAGGTTATTGTCCCGCTGAAAGGTGAATTTGCAGACAACCAGTTTTTCCTGTGCTTAGCGCCATTAAGATTTTATCCTAAACATCTCCCTAGCCGATTACAAGCATACCCATAACATGATGCAGCCACCACCATGCTTTAAAATATGAAGAGTGGTACTCAGTGATGTGTTGTCCCCAAAAATAATGCTTCGTATTCAGGACAAAAAGGTGTCCTGAATATATATATATATTACCCATCTACCAATGGTCCCATGTTACTCAGTTGGTAGAGCATGGCCCTTGTAATGCCCGGGTTGTGGGTTCGATTCCCACGGGGGACCAGTATGAAAATGTAAGTGGCTCTGGATAAGAGAGTCTGCTAAATGACTCTCTACTGTAAGTCTCTCTGGATCAGAGAGTCTGCTAAATGACTCTCTACTGTAAGTCTCTCTGGATCAGAGAGTCTGCTAAATGACTCTCTACTGTAAGTCTCTCTGGATCAGAGAGTCTGCTAAATGACTCTCTACTGTAAGTCTCTCTGGATCAGAGAGTCTGCTAAATGACTCACTACTGTAGTGGCTCTGGATAAGAGAGTCTGCTAAATGACTCACTACTGTAGTGGCTCTGGATCAGAGAGTCTGCTAAATGACTCACTACTGTAGTGGCTCTGGATCAGAGAGTCTGCTAAATGACTCACTACTGTAGTGGCTCTGGATAAGAGAGTCTGTTAAATGACTCACTACTGTAGTGGCTCTGGATAAGAGAGTCTGCTAAATGACTCACTGCTGTAGTGACCCTGGATAAAATAATCTGTTAAATGACTCACTACTGTAGTGACCCTGGATAAAAGAGTCTGTTAAATGACTCACTGCTGTAGTGACCCTGGATAAAAGAGTCTGTTAAATGACTCACTACTGTAGTGGCTCTGGATAAAAGAGTCTGTTAAATGACTCACTACTGTAGTGACCCTGGATAAAAGAGTCTGTTAAATGACTCACTACTGTAGTGGCTCTGGATCAGAGAGTCTGTTAAATGACTCACTACTGTAGTGGCTCTGGATAAAAGAGTCTGTTAAATGACTCACTACTGTAAGTGACTCTGGATCAGAGAGTCTGTTCAATGACTCACTACTGTAAGAGTAAAAGACAGAAATGTAAATGCAAAATGTTTCCTTCTTTGTGAGACAGTGGAAAACCTCCCTGGTCTCTGTGGTTGAATCAGTGGTTGAAATTCACTGCTCGACTGAGGGACCTTACAGGCAAATGTCTGTGTGGAACAGAAATGAGGTAAATCAACACTGTTTAAAAATATTTTCTCTGTGACTCTAGTGTCACTGTAGATAACCTCCCACCAAATGCTTCAAAAAGTCCCTATGGGACATGCAAAATATTATTCCCCTCCTTTAGAAATGCATACTAGCAAGTGGATAGCAGCGCCATCTGCTGACCATTTAGGGCGTTCTCAGCTGGTGTGACAAATTTCGCAGGGACAAAATGTATGTTAATATGCATTGCCCAATCAAGTGTATTCTCTCTTTTCAGAGGACAACAATAGGCTAAATTGTGTTTTATCCTCAATTATGTTTTATGTAATGTCTCTGGGTGGAGACGTTTTTAATCACATAATCAAAACCTGCTATGGAGTGAATGTTATTATAGTGGACAGATATTCAATCAAACCTGCTATGGAGTGGATGTTATTATAGTGGATGTTATTATAGTGGATGTTATTATAGTGGACAGATATTCAATCAAACCTGCTATGGAGTGGATGTTATTATAGTGGATGTTATTATAGTGGATGTTATTATAGTGGATGTTATTATAGTGGATGTTATTATAGTGGATGTTATTATAGTGGATGTTATTATAGTGGACAGATATTCAATCAAACCTGCTATGGAGTGGATGTTATTATAATGGATGTTATTATAGTGGATGTTATTATAGTGGACAGATATTCAATCAAACCTGCTATGGAGTGGATGTTATTATAGTGGATGTTATTATAGTGGATGTTATTATAGTGGATGTTATTATAGTGGACAGATGTTCAATCAAACCTGCTATGGAGTGGATGTTATTATAGTGGATGTTATTATAGTGGATGTTATTATAGTGGATGTTATTATAGTGGACGTTATTATAGTGGACAGATATTCAATCAAACCTGCTATGGAGTGGATGTTATTATAGTGGATGTTATTATAGTGGATGTTATTATAGTGGATGTTATTATAGTGGATGTTATTATAGTGGATGTTATTATAGTGGACAGATATTCAATCAAACCTGCTATGGAGTGGATGTTATTATAGTGGATGTTATTATAGTGGATGTTATTATAGTGGATGTTATTATAGTGGATGTTATTATAGTGGACAGATATTCAATCAAACCTGCTATGGAGTGGATGTTATTATAGTGGACGTTATTATAGTGGATGTTATTATAGTGGATGTTATTATAGTGGATGTTATTATAGTGGATGTTATTATAGTGGACAAATATTCAATCAAACCTGCTATGGAGTGGATGTTATTATAGTGGATGTTATTATAGTGGATGTTATTATAGTGGATGTTATTATAGTGGATGTTATTATAGTGGATGTTATTATAGTGGACAGATATTCAATCAACCTGCTATGGAGTGGATGTTATTATAGTGGACGTTATTATAGTGGATGTTATTATAGTGGATGTTATTATAGTGGACAGATATTCAATCAAACCTGCTATGGAGTGGATGTTATTATAGTGGATGTTATTATAGTGGATGTTATTATAGTGGATGTTATTATAGTGGATGTTATTATAGTGGACAGATATTCAATCAAACCTGCTATGGAGTGGATGTTATTATAGTGGATGTTATTATAGTGGATGTTATTATAGTGGATGTTATTATAGTGGACAGATATTCAATCAAACCTGCTATGGAGTGGATGTTATTATAGTGGATGTTATTATAGTGGATGTTATTATAGTGGATGTTATTATAGTGGACAGATATTCAATCAAACCTGCTATGGAGTGGATGTTATTATAGTGGATGTTATTATAGTGGATGTTATTATAGTGGATGTTATTATAGTGGACAGATATTCAATCAAACCTGCTATGGAGTGGATGTTATTATAGTGGATGTTATTATAGTGGATGTTATTATAGTGGACAGATATTCAATCAAACCTGCTATGGAGTGGATGCGGATGCTCTTGATCTTCAGGCTCTGTTCTGGAGGAAGTTGTCGGTTGAACTTAGTCTTCATCACTTCATAGTAACCCACGTACCTGCTCTGTAACACACACACACACACAGAGATTCAGGCTGGGGGGCCACCGCTCTACAGGCCGGGGGGCCGCCGCTCTACAGGCCGCTCTGCAGGCCGGGGGCCACCGCTTTTGGACCCAAATGTTACCTGTGGCCTTGTTGAGAAACACTACACCACCTTTATGTCTCTATGTTTTACACAGTCAGCCCAATTCTGATCTTGTTCTCACTAATTTGTCGTCTTTTATTTTCCCCTCACAAAGATCAGAATTGGGCTGTCTGTGTAAACGCAGCCCAATGTAGCAGAGACTAAGCGCGAGTCATATCCGTGTACCTGAGACGGGGTCTCCACTCCCTGGAACTTGGAGCTGCGGCTCTTGTCTGTTCTCCTCTCCCCAAAGTAGTCCAAGCTGTCCTGTAGATCATAAACATGTTATGGGGGTGGTGTTTTTGTGTTAAAACAGTTTAAGCACTGTGTCATGCTGAAATACCTGAACCATTTCAGGTAATTGCCCTACCTGAGCGCTCTCAAACTGGTCACTGTCGATGAGCCAGGTACACACCAGAGTCCCTGTACGCCCTGTAGGAACACACACACACACACCACTGTTAAAAAAGGGGCCATTTTTGGACTTATTAAAAAGTAAAACATTGATTCTTGAAGAATATTACTTATAAATGCCTCATGAGCTTCACTGTCGTACCTCATCAGAACCAAAAATATAAGCTTGTTTCACTCCAATGTTGGTAAACAAATGTAAACAATAGGGCTGACCCCTGTAGAGCTGACCCCTGTACTGCTGACCCCTGTACTGCTGACCCAAATTAGTGGACTGGACAATTTTTTAGACTGTTGGTCGACCAAGATTTTTTGAACTCGTACGGGGACACCTAAGAAGCGTTAATATGGAGTTGGTCCCCCCCTTTGCTGCTATAACAGCCTCCACTCTTCTGGGAAGGCTTTCCACTAGATGTAGGAACATTGCTGCTATAACATCCTCCACTCTTCTGGGAAGGCTTTCCACTAGATGTTGGAACATTGCTGCTATAACAGCCTCCACTCTTCTGGGAAGGCTTTCCACTAGATGTTGGAACATTGCTGCTATAACAGCCTCCACTCTTCTGGGAAGGCTTTCCACTAGATGTTGGAACATTGCTGCTATAACAGCCTCCACTCTTCTGGGAAGGCTTTCCACTAGATGTAGGAACATTGCTGCTATAACATCCTCCACTCTTCTGGGAAGGCTTTCCACTAGATGTTGGAACATTGCTGCTATAACAGCCTCCACTCTTCTGGGAAGGCTTTCCACTAGATGTTGGAACATTGCTGCTATAACAGCCTCCACTCTTCTGGGAAGGCTTTCCACTAGATGTTGGAACATTGCTGCTATAACAGCCTCCACTCTTCTGGGAATGCTTTCCACTAGAGGTTGGGACTTGCTTCCATTCAGCCACAAGAGCATTAGTGAGGTCGGGCACTGATGTTGGGCGATTAGGCCTGACTCACAGTCATCATTACATCATCCCAAAGGGGGTGAGTTCAGGGCTCTGTACAGGACAGTCAAGTTCTTCCACACCGATCTTGACAAAACATTTCTGTATGGACCTCGCTTTGTGCACGGGGGCATTGTCATGGTGAAACAGGAAAGAACCTTCCCCAAACTGTTGTCATAAAGTTGGAAGCACAGAATCATCTAGAATGTCATTGTATGTTGTAGCGTTAAGATTTCCCTTCACCTCAACTAAGGAGCCCGAACCATTAAAAACATCCCCAGACCATTATACCTCCACCAAACTTTACAGTTGGCACTATGTATTCGGGCAGGTAGTGTTCTACTGGCATCCACCAAACCCAGAATAGTTCGTCGAGTTGCCAGACGGTGAAGCGTGATTCATTCATCAAGTAATGTTTTCTTCACCTCAAAATGGCAAACAAAGTCTGTTGTTACATACATTGAGAATTACCATAGTTACTCAATGTACATGAACAATCTTTCCAGCTCGCTCCCTTTCAATAACCACTCAGCGTGAAAGGAAACAATGTCATGCTCTGACACAGCTACATACTGTCATCACAACAGATTCATACTGTCATCACCACAGATTCTATACTGTCATCACCACAGCTACATACTGCTATCATGTCATCATCACAGCTACATACTGCTATCATGTTATCATCACAGCTACATACTGCTATCATGTTATCATCACAGCTACACACTGCTATCGCGTTATCACCACAGCCACATCCTATCATCACAGGTACACACCGTTATCATAGCTACATTGTTTGTAAAAAACCTAAGCCAACCCAGTCTGTTTTTCTCCATGAGTTGCTCAACATTATTATAGCTGGCTGGCTGCTACTACAGGATATTACCAGTAGATGGCGTAGTAGTTACCTTTTCCTCCTTTACAGTGTATCGCAATGATGTTTTTGGGATCAGCTGCCATCCACTCTCTCACACCTGCAGTGTACTTCAGCATGTCCCTGAGATGAACACACACACACAAAACTATTTGATAGAAAATAACAAGTAGAATAACTCTGAAGGAAGGGTCCTCCCTCCTGCTCTGAAGGAAGGGTCCTCCCTCCTGCTCTGAAGGAAGGGTCCTCCCTCCTGCTCTGAAGGAAGGGTCCTCCCTCCTGCTCTGAAGGAAGGGTCCTCCCTCCTGCTCTGAAGGAAGGGTCCTCCCTCCTGCTCTGAAGGAAGGGTCCTCCCTCCTGCTCTGAAGGAAGGGTCCTCCCTCCTGCTCTGAAGGAAGGGTCCTCCCTCCTGCTCTGAAGGAAGGGTCCTCCCTCCTGCTCTGAAAGAAGGGTCCTCCCTCCTGCTCTGAAAGAAGGGTCCTCCTCATTGACCAAAGTTTCAAAGGCTGGGCCTAATATAGTATATAAGAGATCATGCAAAACATTTTTGTACTGATTCCGATGTTGTAGACAAAACAGATATTTATTTTGTCTGATGTGTGTAATGAGGAGCATCCATATGTTGCACTTGAAATAGTTTCTACCAGTTATTGATAAAAAAAATATGGACCTATTACGAAACTGACTGTTAAGGCTCCATGGATTGATGAGGAGTTGAAAAACTGTATGGTTGAAAGAGATGGGTGAAAAGCAGTGGCTAATAAATCTGTCTGTACATCTGACTGACTGACTTACTGCAAACTGAGAAATGGTGTGACTAAACTCAACAAAAATAAGAAGAAATGATGATATAAAGAATAAATGGGAACAAAAAATGACTTCAAATGAAATTATGGGCAGAAAGAAAAATGAAACTTCATCTTTTATCGAATCCGATGGCTTTATTCATCAAAAAATATTTGATGTTGTCATTTATTTTAATGATAATAAATGGCGACTTCATTGGCAAAGTGGGCAAACTTAGGAAGGAAATGCCAACAACGAACAGAGAGACGTCGTATTCATGCATAAAAAAATTAATAATTAAAAGAAAAGCATTGCAAGTTTGAATTTTGTAAAGTCAGTGTGGGAGAGGTGGAAACTAAATGACTTGGTGACCGACGCCTTGGATTGGAAAACTCATGTTAAAAAACATTAATTCAATGGTTGTAAAGATGGGGAGATGTCTGTCTGTTTCCTCCGACAACCAGACGGGTTTTACAGGTTCTTCAATCAGATAGGAAGTGGGCTCTCTCTGTCAAGAGCGGTGGTCTCTGCCTCGTGACAAACACACAGCTCTCTCTGTCAAGAGCGGTGGTCTCTGCCTCGTGACAAACACACGGTGCGATAGAGGAAACATACAGGAACTTGCAAGATTCTGCTCCCCCGAACTAGGAATACATCGTCATCAAAACGTCACCTTTTCTTAACCTTCCGAGAGAGTTCCCGGCCGACACAAATTTCACGACTACCACAGCCCGGTAGGGTGTACTACACACACACACACACACACACGGTAGGGTGTACAGTACTCACTCTAGAGAAGGCACGTTGTGGTCGTCAATAAACACCCTCTCTACTCTGTAGTGGAAGAACTTGGGGTCGTAACCTTTCTCACCTAAAGAACAAACAGCAACAACATGTCGGAGATAGTTTCCCAACCCTCTCCTCACACGGACCATATACTCTGTAGTAGACTGGAAGTAATGTGTGTACTTACTGCAGAGGTTGTATACTCTGTAGTGGTCTTCATGTTTGGTATCTAGGAACCTAGCCACCTCCTAACAGGAGCAGAGAGAAGAGATATTATATAATTAGATTATTCTCTAAAACAACTGATATCTGACCCTTTATCCTCTCTGGCCACCTTTAGGAGTCATGGTGTGTGTGTGTGTGTGTGTGTGTTTAGGAACCTAGCAGGGAGAGAGGAGATATTACTGACCTTTAGGAGTCAATTTCCCTATTGACAATATCAGATCCTCAACTATAGTGTGTTACCCTGATGGGGTTTCTGTACGGGGCTTACCCTGATGGGGTTTCTGTACAGGGCTTGTTTCCCAGAGGAGGGGAACGACATAGCAATGACACGATCTGGAGAGAGGAGAAGAGAGGGCGGACGAGAGAAGAAGAGGAGAGATGAGAGAAGAGGAGAGGGATGAGAGTAGATGGGGATGAGAGTAGAGGGGGATGAGAGTAGAGGGGGATGAGAGTAGAGGGGGATGAGAGTAGAGGGGGATGAGAGTAGAGGGGGATGAGAGAAGAGGGATGAGAGAAGAGGGATGAGAGGGATCAGAGAAGAGAGGAGAAGAGGAAAGGGATGAGAGGAGGAGCTGGTAAGTGCCACTCATATGCAGTATACTATAAACATTCATGATATGTTCCTAACATTAGTCTTTCATTTAAAACAGCTCATCTGTGACATAGGTCAGGGTCAGAGGTGTGTGTGTGTGTGTGAGATATAACCTGTGACATAAGTCAGGGTCAGAGGTGTGTGTGTGAGATATAACCTGTGACATAGGCCAGGGTCAGAGGTGTGTGTGTGTGAGATATAACCTGTGACGTAGGTCAGGGTCAGAGGTATGTGTGTGTGTGTGTGTGTGTGTGTGAGATAAAACCTGTGACGTAGGTGAGATCCAGGTCAAAGCCGTCTTTCTGGTAGCGACGCTTGTTCTCAGACACCTGACAGGATACAGGTCAGAGGTCATTGGTTATATGAGGGTCGGAGCAGGAGTCCATATGCAGTACTCAGTTTGTATACATATCCCCTCTCTGATCAGTACTCAGTTTGTATACATATCCCCTCTCTGATCAGTACTCAGTTTGTATACATATCCCCTCTCTGATCAGTACTCAGTTTGTATATATTTTTAAGCATTGATGCTTCAACGGCAAGGGGATTGAAACCCTGGGGATGAAAGTGGAAGGATGTGACCCGACCAGGTACAGCCTATAGCCGTTGTGCAAGGCACTGAACCCGACCAGGTACAGCCTATAGCCGTTGAGCAAGGCACTGAACCCGACCAGGTACAGCCTATAGCCGTTGTGCAAGGCACTGAACCCGACCAGGTACAGCCTATAGCCGTTGTGCCGTTGAGCAAGGCACTGAACCCGACCAGGTACAGCCTATAGCCGTTGTGCAAGGCACTGAACCCGACCAGGTACAGCCTATAGCCGTTGTGCCGTTGAGAAAGGCACTGAACCCGACCAGGTACAGCCTATAGCCGTTGTGCCGTTGAGCAAGGCACTGAACCCGACCAGGTACAGCCTATAGCCGTTCTGCAAGGCACTGAACCCGACCAGGTACAGCCTATAGCCGTTGTGCTGTTGAGTAAGGCACTGAACCCGACCAGGTACAGCCTATAGCCGTTGTGCTGTTGAGTAAGGCACTGAACCCGACCACTCTCAGGTACAGCCTATAGCCGTTGAGCAAGGCACTGAACCCGACCAGGTACAGCCTATAGCCGTTGTGCAAGGCACTGAACCCGACCAGGTACAGCCTATAGCCGTTGTGCTGTTGAGCAAGGCACTGAACCCGACCACTCTCAGGTACAGCCTATAGCCATTGTGCTGTTGAGTAAGGCACTGAACCCGACCAGGTACAGCCTATAGCCGTTGTGCTGTTGAGTAAGGCACTGAACCCGACCACTCTCAGGTACAGCCTATAGCCGTTGAGCAAGGCACTGAACCCGACCAGGTACAGCCTATAGCCGTTGTGCAAGGCACTGAACCCGACCAGGTACAGCCTATAGCCGTTGTGCTGTTGAGCAAGGCACTGAACCCGACCACTCTCAGGTACAGCCTATAGCCGTTGTGCAAGGCACTGAACCCGACCAGGTACAGCCTATAGCCGTTGTGCTGTTGAGTAAGGCACTGAACCCGACCACTCTCAGGTACAGCCTATAGCCGTTGTGCTGTTGAGTAAGGCACTGAACCCGACCACTCTCAGGTACAGCCTATAGCCGTTGAGCAAGGCACTGAACCCCGAAAACTGTTATTATAAAAATGACCTAAAAAAAAAAAAAAAAAACAGCTGCGTTGCCATGGAGATAAACTCACCATCCTCCTGGTGACCTTCTCCAGTTCTTTCTTCTGAGAGGCTAATCTGAAGACCCTGACCAGGATTATAATCCTCAGAAAACGCAGGAACGTCACCACCCTGAAAAGAGTAAGAAAGATATACACATATCAATATATATATAGTATCAGTCAAAAATTTGGACACACCTACTAATTAAAAGGTTTTTCTTTATTTTTACTATTTTCTACATTGTAGAATAATAGTGAAGACATCCAAACACTAAAATAACATATGGAATCATGTTGTACACAAAAAAAAAAAGTGTTAAACAAATCTAAATGTATTTTAGATTCTTCAAAGTAGCCACCATTTGCCTTGATTGACAGCTTTGCGCACTCTTTGCATTCTCTCAACCAGCTTCACCTGGAATGCTTTTCCAACAGTCTTGAATTAGTTCCCACATATGCTGAGCACTTGTTGGCTGCTTTTTTTTCACCCCGAGGTCCGACTCATCCCAAACCATCTCAACTGGGTTGTGATTGTGGAGGCCAGGTCATCTGATGCAGTACTCCATCACTCTCCTTCTTGGTCAAATAGCCCTTACACAGCCTGGAGTGTGTTGGGTTATTGTCCTGTTGATAAACAAATGACAGTCCCACTAAGCCTAAATCAGATGTGATGGCGTATTGCTGCAGAATGCTGTGGTAGCCATGCTGGTTAAGTGTGCCTTGAATTCTAAAATAAATCATAGACAGTGTCACCAGCAAAGCCCCCCCCCCCCCCCCCCCTCCCCACAACATCACACCTCCTCCTCCGTGCTTCACAGTGGGAACCACACATGCGGAGATCATCCGTTCACCTACTCTGTGTCTCACAAAGACACGGCGGTTGGAACCAAAAATCTCAAATTTGGACTCATCAGACCAAAGAACAGATTTCCACCAGTCCAATGTTCATTGCTCGTGTTTCTTGGCCCAAGAAAGTCTCTTCGTCTTATTGGTGTTCTTTAGTAGTAGTTTCTTTGCAGCAATTTGACCATGAAGGTCTGATTCACGCAGTCTTCTCTGAACAGTTGATGTTGAGATGTGTCTGTTACTTGAATTCTGTGAAGCATTTATTTGGGCTGTTAACTCTAATGAACTTATCCTCTGCAGCAGAGTTAACTCTGGGTCTTCCTTTCCTGTGGCGGTCCTCATCAGAGCCAGTTAACTAATGAACTTATCCTCTGCAGCAGAGGTAACTCTGGGTCTTCCTTTCCTGTGGCGGTCCTCATGAGAGACAGTTAACTCTAATGAACTTATCCTCTGCAGCAGAGGTAACTCTGGGTCTTCCTTTCCTGTGGCAGTCCTCATGAGAGACAGTTAACTCTAATGAACTTATCCTCTGCAGCAGAGGTAACTCTGGGTCTTCCTTTCCTGTGGCGGTCCTCATCAGAGCCAGTTAACTAATGAACTTATCCTCTGCAGCAGAGTTAACTCTGGGTCTTCCTTTCCTGTGGCGGTCCTCAGGAGAGACAGGTAACTCTGGGTCTTCCTTTCCTGTGGCGATCCTCATGAGAGACAGTTAACTCTAATGAACTTATCCTCTGCAGCAGAGGCAACTCTGGGTCTTCCTTTCCTGTGGCGGTCCTCATGAGAGACAGGTAACTCTGGGTCTTCCTTTCCTGTGGCGGTCCTCATGAGAGACAGGTAACTCTGGGTCTTCCTTTCCTGTGGCGGTCCTCATGAGAGACAGGTAACTCTGGGTCTTCCTTTCCTGTGGCAGTCCTCATGAGAGACAGTTAACTCTAATGAACTTATCCTCTGCAGCAGAGGTAACTCTGGGTCTTCCTTTCCTGTGGCGGTCCTCATGAGAGACAGTTAACTCTAATGAACTTATCCTCTGCAGCAGAGGTAACTCTGGGTCCTCCTTTCCTGTGGCGGTCCTCATGAGAGACAGTTAACTCTAATGAACTTATCCTCTGCAGCAGAGGCAACTCTGGGTCTTCCTTTCCTGTGGCGGTCCTCATGAGAGACAGGTAACTCTGGGTCTTCCTTTCCTGTGGCGGTCCTCATGAGAGACAGGTAACTCTGGGTCTTCCTTTCCTGTGGCGGTCCTCATGAGAGACAGGTAACTCTGGGTCTTCCTTTCCTGTGGCGGTCCTCATGAGAGACAGGTAACTCTGGGTCTTCCTTTCCTGTGGCGGTCCTCAAGAGAGACAGGTAACTCTGAGTCTTCCTTTCCTGTGGCGGTCCTCATGAGAGACAGGTAACTCTGGGTCTTCCTTTCCTGTGACGGTCCTCATGAGAGACAGGTAACTCTGGGTCTTCCTTTCCTGTGACGGTCCTCATGAGAGACAGGTAACTCTGGGTCTTCCTTTCCTGTGACGGTCCTCATGAGAGACAGTTAACTCTAATGAACTTATCCTCTGCAGCAGAGGTAACTCTGGGTCCTCCTTTCCTGTGGCGGTCCTCATGAGAGACAGTTAACTCTAATGAACTTATCCTCTGCAGCAGAGGTAACTCTGGGTCTTCCTTTCCTGTGGTGGTCCTCATGAGAGACAGTTAACTCTAATGAACTTATCCTCTGCAGCAGAGGTAACTCTGGGTCTTCCTTTCCTGTGGTGGTCCTCATGAGAGACAGTTAACTCTAATGAACTTATCCTCTGCAGCAGAGGTAACTCTGGGTCTTCCTTTCCTGTGGCGGTCCTCATGAGAGACAGGTAACTCTGGGTCTTCCTTTCCTGTGGCGGTCCTCATGAGAGACAGGTAACTCTGGGTCTTCCTTTCCTGTGGCGGTCCTCATGAGAGACAGGTAACTCTGGGTCTTCCTTTCCTGTGGCGGTCCTCATGAGAGACAGGTAACTCTGGGTCTTCCTTTCCTGTGGCGGTCCTCATGAGAGACAGGTAACTCTGGGTCTTCCTTTCCTGTGGCGGTCCTCATGAGAGACAGGTAACTCTGGGTCTTCCTTTCCTGTGACGGTCCTCATGAGAGACAGGTAACTCTGGGTCTTCCTTTCCTGTGACGGTCCTCATGAGAGACAGGTAACTCTGGGTCTTCCTTTCCTGTGACGGTCCTCATGAGAGACAGGTAACTCTGGGTCTTCCTTTCCTGTGGCGGTCCTCATGAGAGACAGGTAACTCTGGGTCTTCCTTTCCTGTGACGGTCCTCATGAGAGACAGTTTCATCACAGCTCGATGTTTTCTGCTACTGCACTTAAAGAAACTTTCAAAGTTCTTGAAATGTTTCTGATTGACTGACCTTCATGTCTTAAAGTAATGATGGCCTGTCATTTCTCTTCGCTTATTTGAGCTGTTCTTGACATAATATGGACTTATACCAAATAGGGCTATCTTCTGTATACCACCCCTACCTTGTCACAACACAACTGATTGGCTCAAATGCATTGAGGAAAGAAATTCCACAAATTAACTTAAGGAACACCTGTTAATTGAAATGCATTCCGGTTGACTACCTCATGTAGCTGGTTGAGAGAATGCCAAGAGTGAGCAAAGCTGTCATCAAGGCATAGGGTAGCTGCTTGGAAGAATCTCAAATATATTTTGATTTGTTTAACACTTTTCTGGTTACTACATGATTCCATATGTGTTATTTCAGAGTTTTGATGTCTTCACTATTATTCTACAATGTAGAAAATAGTACAAATAAAGAAAAACCCTTGAATGAGTAGGTGTCTCCAAACTTTTGACTGGTACTGTATCAAAACAATCAATCATGGCCTTTAGTTACTATAGTTACTATGCCCCCAGCCTTTAGTTACTATAGTTACTATGCCCCCAGGCTTTAGTTACTACAGTTACTATGCCCCCAGGCTTTAGTTACTACAGTTACTATGCCCCCAAGGAAACTGGATGGTACTGAAGAGGGTGAAAAGGTCAAGGGTCAAACAGAGATACAGTCCTGTGTGTGAACCTGGGGTGAGTCTGGGCTCTGTAGTTACACCCACCCCTGTACGTACCTGGGTATGAGGCTGGCCCCTGTCAGGTCAGAGAAGGTGTAGATCATAGTGACAACCAGGGTGATGACAACGATACAGGCATCTATGATATTCAGTCTGGAACTGAAGTACACCTTGAACCTGAAACACACAGGTCAGTCAGTCAGACACACACATAGAGAGTCTGTCATACACAGACAGACAGTTCGACCAGTGCTTGGGAGGCGTAAGGGGTTGGCAGGGGGGGGCTTTTACTCTTGAAAGTTGAAAACAGTAGAATGCACAAGGTGCAATATCTATATTAGATCGTGCATCATCATCAGAATTCCTCTCGTCTCGTCAGTCATCAGTATTCCTCTCATCTTGTCAGTCATTACAGACCTTAGAGAGCCATTTATAACTCGTCAGTAATGTCCAGATCAACGTTTGGCCACGACTGTACACTGCTGATTCAAAGAGTTCAACTTAGTTTTATGATGATTCATCAGTGTGTTCCAAGAAGGCCTTACTGCCCAGTAAAGGGCAGACCACTTCCTGGAACCATTTCCTGCACATTACTTCCTGTTTAAACAGCTCATCATAGACAGCAGAGGTTCACAGCTCTCCCTCACTCAGGGGGGGTCTCCATCCTGCGCTCTCTCTGTCCTACTTTCACATCATGTACAGTCGTGGCCAAACGTTTTGAGAATGACACAATTTTTAATTTTCACAAAGTCTGTTGCTTCAGTTTGTATGATGGCAATTTGCATATACTCCAGAATGTTATGAAGAGTGATCAGATGAATTGCAAAGTCCCTCTTTGCCATGCAAATGAACTGAACCCCCAAAAAACATTTCCACCGCATTTCAGCCCTGCCACAAAAGGAGCAGCTGACATCATGTCAGTGATTTTCTCGTTAACACAGGAGTGAGTGTTGATGAAGACAAGGCTGGAGATCACTCTGTCATGCTGATTGAGTTCGAATAACAAACTGGAAGCTTCAAAAGGAGGGTGGTGCTTGGAATCATTGTTCTTTCTCTGTCAACCATGGTTACCTGCAAGGAAACAAGTGCCGTCATCATTGTTTTGCACAAAAAGGGCTTCACAGGCAAGGATATTGCTACCAGTAAGATTGCACCTAAATCAACTATTTATCGGATCATCAAGAACTTCAAGGAGAGCGGTTCAATTGTTGTGAAGAAGGCTTCAGGGCACCCAAGAAAGTCCAGCAAGCGCCAGGACCGTCTCCTAAAGTTGATTCAGCTGCGGGATCAGGGCACCACCAGTACAGAGCTTGCTCAGGAGTGGCAGTAGGTAGGTGTGAGTGCATCTGCACGCACAGTGAGGTGAAGACTTTTGGAGGATGGCCTGGTGTCAAGAAGGGCAGCAAAGAAGCCACTTCTCTCCAGGAAAAACATCAGGGACAGACTGATATTCTGCAAAAGGTACATGGATTGGACTGCTGAGGACTGGGGTAACATCATTTTCTTTGATCAATCCCCTTTCCGGTTGTTTGGGGCATCTGGAAAAAAGCTTGTCCGGAGAAGACCAGGTGAGCGCTACCATCAGTCCTGTGTCATCCAACAGTAAAGCATCATGAGACCATTCATGTGTGGGGTTGCTTCTCAGCCAAGGGAGTGGGCTCACATGTGTGGGGTTGCTTCTCAGCCAAGGGAGTGGGCTCACGTGTGTGGGGTTTCTTCTCAGCCAAGGGAGTGGGCTCACGTGTGTGGGGTTTCTTCTCAGCCAAGGGAGTGGGCTCACGTGTGTGGGGTTGCTTCTCAGCCAAGGGAGTGGGCTCACGTGTGTGGGGTTGCTTCTCAGCCAAGGGAGTGGGCTCACGTGTGTGGGGTTGCTTCTCAGCCAAGGGAGTGGGCTCACGTGTGTGGGGTTACTTCTCAGCCAAGGGAGTGGGCTCACGTGTGTGGGGTTGCTTCTCAGCCAAGGGAGTGGGCTCACATGTGTGGGGTTGCTTCTCAGCCAAGGGAGTGGGCTCACATGTGTGGGGTTTCTTCTCAGCCAAGGGAGTGGGCTCACATGTGTGGGGTTGCTTCTCAGCCAAGGGAGTGGGCTCACATGTGTGGGGTTACTTCTCAGCCAAGGGAGTGGGCTCACGTGTGTGGGGTTGCTTCTCAGCCAAGGGAGTGGGCTCACTCACAATATTGCCTAAGAACACAGCCATGAATAAAGAATGGTACCGACACATCCTCCGAGAGCAACTTCTCCCAACCATCCAGGAACAGTTTGGTGATGAATAATGCCTTTCCAGCATGATGGAGCACCTTGCCATAAGGCAAAAGTGATAACTAAGTGGCTCGGGGAACAAAACATTGATATTTTGGGTCCATGGCCAGGAAACTCCCTAGACCTTAATCCCATTGAGAACTTGTGGTCAATCCTCAAGAGGCGGGTGGACAAACAAAAACCCACAAATTCTGACAAACTCCAAGCATTGATTATGCAAGAATGGGCTGTCATCAGTCAGGATGTGGCCCAGAAGTTAATTGACACTATGCCAGGGCAGATTGCAGAGGTCTTGAAAAAGCGGGGTCAACACTGCAAATATTGACTCTGTGCATCAACTTCATGTAATTGTCAATAAAAGCCTTTGACACTTATGAAATGCTTGTAATTATACTTCAGTATCCATAGTAACATCTGACAAAAATATCTAAAGACACTGAAGCAGAAAACTTTGTGGAAATAAATGCTTGTGTCATTCTCAAAACCTTTGACCACGACTGTTCAGAGAGAGGAGCAGAGTGCACTTATTGGTGTCACATTGTGTTATGAGATGAATACCCAAGGCACCAAATCATGCCACCTTAGTAGACAGTAGAACACACTAGCTTGCTCTGTCTCTCACACACACACACAGTCCATTTCCAGACAGAGGTGTTAGTGGCCTAAGGCGATGCTATTGCAGCTTAACAGGCCTGGGGCACTCACCTGAAAAAACACATGTCTGTTAAACTATCTGAGAAAAATATCTAAAAGACACTGAAGCAGCAAACTTAGTGAAAATGTATATTTGTGTCATTCAAAACTTTTGGCCACGACTGAGAACACACACACACACACACACTGTACACACTCTCGCTTACCCCTCTACATAGACCCGTAGCAGTACGTCGGTGAGGAAGAACAGAGAGATGATGAGAGAGACCGTCTCTAGAACATCCCCCACATCTCTGCTCCGCGTCATCAGAGACAGGTCTACTATCACCAGCACTATGTCCACTATGATCAGTACCACACCAAACATACTGGAATACAGAGACACAGAGATAGAGAGAGAGAGAGAGAGAGAGAGAATAATTATCATACCCACCATCATCCCCACCACCACCATCCCCACCACCATCATCATCCCCTCCACCACCACCATCATCATCAACCCCTCCACCACCACCACCACCTCCACCACCACCACCACCATCATCACCACCACCATCCCCTCCACCACCACTACCACCTCCACCACCACCATCATCACCACCACCATCCCCTCCACCACCACCATCCCCTCCACCACCACCGTCCCCTCCACCACCACCGTCCCCTCCACCACCACCACCACCTCCACCATCATCTCCACCACCATCATCCCCTCCACCACCACCGTCCCCTCCACCACCACCGTCCCCTCCACCACCACCGTCCCCTCCACCACCACCACCACTACCACCTCCACCACCACCAATCCCCTCCACCATCATCATCATCTCCACCATCATCATCTCCACCACCACCATCATCATCCCCTCCACCACAATCATCCTCCTACCGGAATCCGAAGGACATGACAAAAGGGGTAATCTTTCTCCGTATACGTCTGTAGAACGAGGAAGAAAGAAAAACGAATGATGACACTTTCATCAGAAACAACATGTCTATACATTTGGAGGTGTGTGTACACACGTTGAGATTGGAGCCATTTTAATTCATATAATCATCAATAAATAACATTCGATTTGGACCATAATTCTTCCTAACAATGAGGAAGACATGAGGAAGACAATAAAAACAGCTAAAAGTAATTATAATCCAAATGAGATGTTAGGTACTATATTTATTGAAGATTATATATGAATCCTATACATCTAAAAAAAGGGCAATTTTTGGGTTCAATTAATTTGTTTTATTTCTCAGAGATCAAATTATATTTCAACAGAAGAATGTTTCTGGAATTCTAATCCGTTTCTAACTACAGAAATAATTTGCTCTTCGTTGTGCTTTTTGAGGTGGACTGATTCTGGTACACCAGGTTCAGCACTGTGTGTGTGTGTGTACACACTTACTGATACATGGTACCAGGTTCAGCACTGTGTGTGTGTGTACACACTTACTGATACATGGTACCAGGTTCAGCACTGTGTGTGTGTGTACACACTTACTGATACATGGTACCAGGTTCAGCACTGTGTGTGTGTGTGTGTACACTTACTGATACATGGTATCAGGTTCAGCACTCTCATCCTTCCCATCGTCTATCTCCACCTTAGCCTCCTCCAGCTTCTCTACACTACTGAGAAGGAGAGGGAGGGAGGGGGAGGGAGGGAGGGAGGGAGGGAGGGAGGGAGGGAGGGAGGGAGGGAGGGAGGGAGGGAGGGAGGGAGGGAGGGAGGGAGAAAAGGAAAGATGGGGAAAGAGAGATCAACATCAATTAAAGCTGTTTCCATGTACAGTATGTTTAGACACTTAACATGCTACTGCACTGTTGGAGCTAGGACACCAGCATTTAGTTAGATACTACTGTACTGTTGGAGCTAGGACACCAGCATTTAGTTAGATACTACTGCACTGTTGGAGCTAGAAACACAAGCATTTAGTTAGATACTACTGCACTGTTGGAGCTAGGACACCAGCATTTAGTTAGATACTACTGCACTGTTGGAGCTAGAAACACAAGCATTTAGTTAGATACTACTGCACTGTTGAAGCTAGGAACACAAGCATTTAGTTAGATACTACTGCAATGTTGGAGCTAGGACACCAGCATTTAGTTAGATACTACTGCACTGTTGGAGCTAGAAACACAAGCATTTAGTTAGATACTACTGTACTGTTGGAGCTAGGACACCAGCATTTAGTTAGATATTACTGCACTGTTGGAGCTAGAAACACAAGCATTTAGTTAGATACTACTGCACTGTTGGAGCTAGGACACCAGCATTTAGTTAGATACTACTGCACTGTTGGAGCTAGGACACCAGCATTTAGTTAGATACTACTGCACTGTTGGAGCTAGGACACCAGCATTTAGTTAGATATTACTGTACTGTTGGAGCTAGAAACACAAGCATTTAGTTAGATACTACTGCACTGTTGGAGCTAGAAACATAAGCATTTAGTTAGATACTACTGCACTGTTGGAGCTAGGAACACAAGCATTTAGTTAGATACTACTGCACTGTTGGAGCTAGGAACACAAGCATTTAGTTAGATACTACTGCACTGTTGGAGCTAGGAACACAAGCATTTAGTTAGATACTACTGCACTGTTGGAGCTAGAAACACCAGCATTTAGTTAGATATTACTGTACTGTTGGAGCTAGAAACACAAGCATTTAGTTAGATACTACTGCACTGTTGGAGCTAGAAACATAAGCATTTAGTTAGATACTACTGCACTGTTGGAGCTAGAAACACAAGCATTTAGTTAGATACTACTGCACTGTTGGAGCTAGGAACACAAGCATTTAGTTAGATACTACTGCACTGTTGGAGCTAGGACACCAGCATTTAGTTAGATATTACTGCACTGTTGGAGCTAGAAACACAAGCATTTAGTTAGATACTACTGTACTGTTGGAGCTAGGACACCAGCATTTAGTTAGATATTACTGTACTGTTGGAGCTAGCATTTAGTTAGATACTACTGTACTGTTGGAGCTAGAAACACAAGCATTTAGTTAGATACTACTGCACTGTTGGAGCTAGAAACACAAGCATTTAGTTAGATACTACTGTACTGTTGGAGCTAGAAACACAAGCATTTAGTTAGATACTACTGTACTGTTGGAGCTAGAAACACAAGCATTTAGTTAGATACTACTGCACTGTTGGAGCTAGACACACAAGCATTTAGTTAGATACTACTGCACTGTTGGAGCTAGACACACAAGCATTTAGTTAGATACTACTGCACTGTTGGAGCTAGAAACACAAGCATTTAGTTAGATACTACTGCACTGTTGGAGCTAGACACACAAGCATTTAGTTAGATACTACTGCACTGTTGGAGCTAGAAACACAAGCATTTAGTTAGATACTACTGCACTGTTGGAGCTAGAAACACAAGCATTTAGTTAGATACTACTGCACTGTTGGAGCTAGGACACCAGCATTTAGTTAGATACTACTGCACTGTTGGAGCTAGGACACCAGCATTTAGTTAGATATTACTGTACTGTTGGAGCTAGAAACACAAGCATTTAGTTAGATACTACTGCACTGTTGGAGCTAGAAACATAAGCATTTAGTTAGATACTACTGCACTGTTGGAGCTAGGAACACAAGCATTTAGTTAGATACTACTGCACTGTTGGAGCTAGGAACACAAGCATTTAGTTAGATACTACTGCACTGTTGGAGCTAGGAACACAAGCATTTAGTTAGATACTACTGCACTGTTGGAGCTAGAAACACCAGCATTTAGTTAGATATTACTGTACTGTTGGAGCTAGAAACACAAGCATTTAGTTAGATACTACTGCACTGTTGGAGCTAGAAACATAAGCATTTAGTTAGATACTACTGCACTGTTGGAGCTAGAAACACAAGCATTTAGTTAGATACTACTGCACTGTTGGAGCTAGGAACACAAGCATTTAGTTAGATACTACTGCACTGTTGGAGCTAGGACACCAGCATTTAGTTAGATATTACTGCACTGTTGGAGCTAGAAACACAAGCATTTAGTTAGATACTACTGTACTGTTGGAGCTAGGACACCAGCATTTAGTTAGATATTACTGTACTGTTGGAGCTAGCATTTAGTTAGATACTACTGTACTGTTGGAGCTAGAAACACAAGCATTTAGTTAGATACTACTGCACTGTTGGAGCTAGAAACACAAGCATTTAGTTAGATACTACTGTACTGTTGGAGCTAGAAACACAAGCATTTAGTTAGATACTACTGTACTGTTGGAGCTAGAAACACAAGCATTTAGTTAGATACTACTGCACTGTTGGAGCTAGACACACAAGCATTTAGTTAGATACTACTGCACTGTTGGAGCTAGACACACAAGCATTTAGTTAGATACTACTGCACTGTTGGAGCTAGAAACACAAGCATTTAGTTAGATACTACTGCACTGTTGGAGCTAGACACACAAGCATTTAGTTAGATACTACTGCACTGTTGGAGCTAGAAACACAAGCATTTAGTTAGATACTACTGCACTGTTGGAGCTAGAAACACAAGCATTTAGTTAGATACTACTGCACTGTTGGAGCTAGGACACCAGCATTTAGTTAGATACTACTGCACTGTTGGAGCTAGGACACCAGCATTTAGTTAGATACTACTGCACTGTTGGAGCTAGGAACACAAGCATTTAGTTAGATACTACTGCACTGTTGGAGCTAGAAACACAAGCATTTAGTTAGATACTACTGTACTGTTGGAGCTAGGACACCAGCATTTCACAACACCCACAATAAGATCTGCTAAATATGTGTATGTGACCAATAAAATGTGATATGAAGTAGAGGTTACGGAGGAATTCATCTTGTCCTCTCTGTTGATCCTCTGTCAACATGCGGTGGGAGACGAGCTAAAGGACAAATAGCTGATGGCCAGTTGTTTCAAACCAGGAAAAAGCTTCTGACATCAGCAGCAGCACCTCTACAGTAGTCTTGACTGACCATTCTTAGGGTTTATCCCAAATGGCACCCTATTCCCTATATAGTACACTACTTTAGACCAGAGCCCTATGGTACCCTATTCCCTATATAGTGCACTACTTTAGACCAGGGCTCTTAGTAACATTTGGGACTCAGTCCTTCACTGCTGAGCATGTCATTGTAAAAGAATGTCTCCTAACAGTAGCTACTTCTGTAGATTACTCATTAAAAGACAGTAAAGTTTGACCGTCTGTGTGTTTGTGTGTGTGTGTTAAGGTTGACCGTCTGTGTGTGTGTGTTAAGGTTGACCGTCTGTGTGTGTGTGTGTGTCTGTGTGTTAACTTACCCATTAACTTCCTTGGAATCCGACCCTGGATTGAAATGAACAGATGACATGATGGTGGTCTTATTTTCTCTTTCCTGATCCTGTTATAGAGAAAATATATCAAAACAGGCAGGGGCGGACTGGGACCAGAATTCAGCCTTGGCATTTCTAACACACCGGCCCACTTTTTTTTTCTTGAGGCCTCCATTATTACCTAAGTAATGATAATTTGTAGCAAAAAAAAAAACCTAGTTAGACAGGCCCACTGGGCTAAAAATGGACCAGCCCATCAGTCATTTGCCCAAAATGTTAGAAGACCAGTCCGCCCCTGAAACACAGAGATTTAAAGTTCCCAGATGGCTTTTGGTGTCATGTTTCTGTCAAACACTTTTGAGTACCAAATGGCACCCTATTCCCTACATAGGACACTACTTTCGAAAAGTGTCCATAGAGCTCTGGTCAAACGTAGTGCACTATGTAGGGAATAGTGTGCCATTTGGCCCATTCAAAATGGACAGTGTGTCTGCTGGTTACAATGTTTGGACAAGAGACTAGCCAAGAGCCCAGGTTTTCCACATGTAACGTGGGTTTACGGGTGTCTTAACATGCGTTTCCCGAAACAGCGCGGTGAGTGAACTGTCGCTAATTGCGCCATGTGTCGATACTGATAGGATGGAAAAAAGGTAAGGCTGCTCTCGGATCCGTTTTACTTTAACATTACAATTATTTCACAATACTGACGACGGATCAACTTATAGAAAGATATTACCACCGTTGGATGCAACGGTTGATATACGGCTTAATGCTTACCCTAAAATGTACTAAATCAAGTCTAGTCACATCATTGCGCACATGTTGACTGTGGCCTATAACTAACAAAATACAGCTCAATTGAATTAACATGAAATTGACTTCAATAGTATTGAATTACATAGTATAGGCTATTTATCTTGTAATGCAGTCATCTCGGGTTTCATTTGAAGCATATTTTTGGTTTTATCGTTCGCTTGTTTGTAACAATTGCAAAGACATGGTAACTATTTGTAGTCAACTTCACAACTAAGTTATCAGCGGTCACAGAAAGACAGATAAACATATTGATTCTGTTGAGCCTAGATCTTCGGCGAATAATTGGACGCGGTATATGAACAAAAAAAACGCATCTGCCGACGCACCGTTCTACGTGTGGTCTGAAGCAGTCGGTAAAATAACGAGCGGTGTCCAGTACAACTTTAGTAAAGACGGTTTTAGGGAAACAGCTCGGGAGATTTAAACGACAGACTTATTACGATGCTTCTGGGGAAACCATCCACTGTAGTTGACACCCACACACGGTCCGGCAGAAAGCACTCAGAATAAAGGGAATCTCTGACCGAAACAAACACACATTCCAAAAACACAGTCTACACTTGTTGCTGTATTTTTGGATGAAAGGTTAACCACAAAATTATCTGGAAAGTTGTGGAAACAATGTTACAAACCTAACGACTCTATTTCAGCAGCATAGAAGAGTGCCGTGGTGCTACTCTCTCCCCTTGTTTTCCGTTCGTTGTATTTTCTTTATCCAAACGAATCACTGTTAGTGAACCGGGTCGCCTGCATCGCTGTGTGTGATATCCAACTCCGATTAGGAAGTATACGAACCTAGTCTTGTGACTGTTCGAGAAGAAGGTTCAAAGGTTCACCGAGGTATTTTTTCCTTCCATCCTCCTATTCCTCCTCCACTCTCTGCAAACGTAGCGGTTTTCAACTTCCTGACAGGCAGATCGCTCAAGTGTGACTTCGAAATTTAACGTCTAACCGTATTCTGAGGACGTCGAGAAATGCCTTCAAAAAACCAGACACTAGGGCAACAATCGGCGCTATTATCGTCAAGAAGGCTTGCGTTTCGCAATTGGGTGGTGGATGGGTGTAATGCCATTACTCTGGATCAGAAGGTCGCGTGTTCAATCCCAGTGCTGGACACAAATGTATGTCTTAACCCAAACCCTTTACCTTAACCATTCGGACTGAATGCCTAAACTTAACGTTTTACAGTTCTTGCCGATTGCTGACACACTGAAAGTGAATACTGAGACAAGAGCATCAAGACCTTAACATTTGTAATCATGCCTTTAAACAAAAGGCACCAAAAGTACAAACTCATTTTCTGCTTTGCACTTTGGTTGCATTTCTGCAACACACTACTTACAAAACACCACACACTGTTTCTTACATTGGACACTTCGTTCAAGAATGAAATCTCTTGCAGTCATTTGGGAAAACCGCTTCTATTCAAAATGAAAAACATAGCTGAAATTGGCCACACACACACACACACACACACACACACACACACACACACACAAAAACACTTATACAGTAATTGAACACCAATTAGTCTGAGCCTTACCACCACAAATAGTCCTCAGGTAAGATCACCTCTTTGGTGAGAACTTTGCAAACATGGAGGCAGTGAGAGGAAGAAGAGGAGGAGAAAGAGAGGAGGACCAGGCAATAGACAGAGACATATTTCCGACGACATTAGGGCCACTTTGGTGGACCGTGTCATACATCATGTCCTGACGATAAGAGAGGCTGGGCAGAGGGTCCCGCCCAACCTGAGCCGCTACACGGTAGCATCCAGAATACAGACATTTAGACTGAAGAACAGGTATGTCTTCAACTTTCTACACTAGACTGTACCTATGGAATTGTTGCATATCACAGTACAATACAATGTAGTCCTACAATATTAGGCTTATGCTCCTCAGTGAACCAAAACAAATAGATGTAGTTCTGTGAAGTACATGTAATACAGTTGATGTTACTGTGTACAGTATGACAGTACAACAGTTCAGTATGACAGTACAGTATGACAGTACAGTATGTAACAATAAACTAGCCAATGACATCCTATTTTCTACAGAACTGCCAGACGACCTCCTGAGGGTGAAAGGCAACGTCTGTTCACCATGATCAGGAACTGGCCATTTGTGTTGGCAAACAACATCATCCGCCAACATCAACTAAGAGAGTAAATCATCGCAGATCACACAACGTTCCATAATAATCAACCAGGACGTCGACACTCTGCCGCCATCTTGGGTCAACACCATCTTACGATGAAGCAGCTGTCCAGGGTTTCATTTAGTCATAGTGAAGGTCTTTGACTATGTACAGGTGTCACTGTACTACACTGTAATGGCAGTGCGTTGTGTCCTATTGGCTCTGCATTCAGACAAAATACAGTATGTGACCTAGGCAGGTGCCCCCATTCTGAGAGAGGGGTGTGTTGTCTGTGGGGGCACCTGCCTTGTCTGCAAGCAATGGAAGAGGCATGCACCCTATTCCCTATACAGTGGGGTCAGTCCAGGGTTGGATACACAAGGCAACCGTCGCCTAGCCAGGGATGACATGGCTTGTGATGTGGCCAAACCCTAACAGAAGGCGGGATCCATAAACCACCCACCCCTACAATATTTAGGTTTTGTTTGCCATTGCACTGTAATTACTTTTGTTTGTGAGTTTACAGTAACTTATTGTATTGATTACTGTACTGTAAAAAAACGAACAATTTATTTCTGAAGCCTTTCTATTTTTGTTTAATTTTACCTTTTTAACTAGGCAAGTCAGTTAAGAGTAAATGCGTATTTACAATGATGGCCTAGGACAGGGGCAGAACGACATTTTTACCTTGTCAGCTTGGGGATTCGATCTTGCAATCTTCCGGTTACTGGCCCAATGCGCTTACCACTAGGCTACCTGCCGCCCCGGTGTAAGTAGATGTACAGGAGCAATCTTTAACGACACAATTAAAAAGGTATACAATGTACTGAAGACGTCAGTATTTTTGATAAAGTACGTCCGTGTGTTGCTGCTTTGAAAGAGTAATTCAAATGGTCCAATAAATAATTTTGAAAAATAATTTGTTAAGTTTTGATTGCAGAGTTTCATTTTGACAGAAGTAAGATGTTTATCCCCGAGTGTTGTCTCATTTGGCTTGTGTGTTACGTTGATACACAACGAGCCAAATTCCACAACAAGAGTGTAAGCAATCGCAAAAAAAACTGTAACCCTAACTATTAACTTCAAAATTTGACGTTTGGAGAAACGTGGATTAAAAATCGAATTCTGCAGCACTTTTGAGTTAAGACTTCGGTCTGCAATGCTCCTCTCTCCTGCTGTAGGCGTGCTGATGGTGCTGCAGCACACCCTGAAAAGTAGTCCACTGGGCCTTTTAATAGTCCTGTATTAGCAGAAATGTATTCCAGTGGCCATGCCCCTCACTGCACTGTCTGCTGGTCAGTCCAAATCAATGGCCTTGTTTTATTCTACTTCATGTACAAACTTATATTCACTTTAATACAATGAATATGCCAATAACCTTGTGCACCAATTCTTTCACAAAAGTTTCCTGTTGCAAATGGTAAGGCTTCTGAGAATCAAAGGGAATTAATTGCACTGCACCAACTCTTCATGGGGGAATTTAAAGAAAGTTAATCACAAAATGTACCCGATGACAGTTATCTAAAATTAACATGTGCTATTTCAGATGTAGGAACCCGATGATGTACAATGTTGCAGATACATGGTTTTTAATCCAGCGAGTGGGGAGGGTAGGCAAAGATTGGTGCATCAAAACACCAACACGGGTTCCAAATGCCACCCTATTCCCTATATAGTGCACTACTTTAGACCAGGGCACTATGGGCCTTGATCAAATGTAGTGCATTGCATGGGGAATAGGCAGCCATTCGGGAACACGGCCACACATCCATCCACTGAGGATGGATCATAAGACACAGGTGGTAAGCAGAGGTACAGATCCAGGACCTGCTTATCCATACCAACTCCCTACCTTGCCCACCGGGGGGGGGGGGGGGGGGGGGGACAAACAGATCTTAAATTTGGGATTTTTATTATTTTGGTATTCAATGTAATGCAGTCTAATATTGAGAGGGGCTCCACTCTTTCTGTGGTGATTGTCAACTGTCTGGCTGTGTGACGGGCTGTGCGACGGGCTGTGTGACGGGCTGTGTGTCGGTTTGAGTATCAACTTTTCAGGCTATAGTGTCTTTTGACACAAAACAGCTCGGTCCACTTTCCCCAACAGGTTGGACGTGCTAGAAGGTATGACATCCTACTCTCCGCTACTGAAATCTCAAAATCAGAACGAAAATAACTTTTACCGATCAAGAATGACACCTGTTTGAGGAAGCGAACCAACTGCTTTTCTTCCAGACTGTTTGAAACGACATTCTGACCACTTTCCCAACAAGTTAGACGAGTATGAAAATCTTCCACCATTTTTTTTGGTTTTCTGCCATTCAAATCTAAAATCAGAAAACTTCTTCCACGAAAAACATTTAAGAGCTAAAGCCTCACAACGTTACTTAACGCACAGTTACAATCTAGCGGTTCTTATCCCATCTTTTGTCCAGTTCTTGGTAAATATATTGAAAGTTAAACCCATTAATATCTTTCCAGATTCCTGGTACAGTTGACACATTAAAACTCACAGCAGGGGAATGGTAGTTCAGACGTTTATCATACAAACTAAAATGTTTTTTTTATACAATAATAAACGTTTATTTATTTAACCAGGCAAGTCAGTTACGAACTAAAATGTTATCATACAATAATAAACCAGCATTCTAACTAAACATGGTTCCCTGATATTTATAGTTGATCATCCTGAAATTGTAATAAATCATAAAAAACACTAATACTGTAGTAGTACAGTCGGTGTTGTATACAAAAGCAATACATAGAAAATACACTTAGAAAATATGAAAAATACAAGCCTCCAGCTTGTAAAAAGGTGTGAAGTGAAAGTTCTTTGGGTAAAAGCTTAGAATACACATCATTCTCTCATAACACTAATGAGCAACACAAACACATAATTCTCTCATAACACTAATGAGCAACACATTCACATCACTCTCATAACACTAATGAGCAACACAAACACATCACTCTCTCATAACACTAATGAGCAACACAAACACATCACTCTCTCATAACACTAATGAGCAACACATTCACATCACTCTCTCATAACACTAATGAGCAACACAAACACATCACTCTCTCATAACACTAATGAGCAACACATTCACATCACTCTCATAACACTAATGAGCAACACATTCACATCACTCTCTCATAACACTAATGAGCAACACATTCACATCACTCTCTCATAACACTAATGAGCAACCCATTCACATCACTCTCATAACACTAATGAGCAACACAAACACATCACTCTCTCATAACACTAATGAGCAACACATTCACATCACTCTCTCATAACACTAATGAGCAACACAAACACATCACTCTCTCATAACACTAATGAGCAACACATTCACATCACTCTCATAACACTAATGAGCAACACAAACACGTCACTCTCTCATAACACTAATGAGCAACACATTCACATCACTCTCATAACACTAATGAGCAACACAAACACGTCACTCTCTCATAACACTAATGAGCAACACATTCACATCACTCTCTCATAACACTAATGAGCAACACAAACACATCAATCACTCATAACACTAATGAGCAACACAAACACATCAATCACTCATAACACTAATGAGCAACACAAAACACATCAATCACTCATAACACTAATGAGCAACACAAAACACATCAATCACTCATAACACTAATGAGCAACACATTCACATCACTCTCATAACACTAATGAGCAATACAAAACACATCAATCTCTCATAATACTAATGAGCAATACAAACACGTCACTGTCTCATAACACTAATGAGCAACACAAAACACATCAATCAAATGTAATTGATCTAATAGTGACATAACATCGCCTCAGTAGACAGGACTCACTCCACAGTGTAGGACAGTAGGGATATATGATGGCGTCAGGATGAAACAGAGAGCAGGGCCTGAAAAGAGAACAGACCTGATTGGCAGAACATGTAACAGTATTTGGTAACATTCTAACGTGTGTCCATCGTGTCATGTGGTCACAGTTCTTGTCAATTAAAACCCCAAAAGAATTGCATCTCTATCTGAGAAGCTCACCGTGTCACATCTCTATCTGAGAAGCTCACCGTGTCACATCTCTATCTGAGAAGCTCACCGTGTCACATCTCTATCTGAGAAGCTCACCGTGTCACATCTCTATCTGAGAAGCTCACCGTGCCACATCTCTATCTGAGAAGCTCACCGTGCCACATCTCTATCTGAGAAGCTCACCGTGCCACATCTCTATCTGAGAAGCTCACCGTCCCACATCTCTATCTGAGAAGCTCACCGTGTCACATCTCTATCTGAGAAGCTCACAGTGTCACATCTCTATCTGAGAAGCTCAAAGGTGTCACCTCTCTATCTGAGAAGCTCACCGTGTCACATCTATCTGAGAAGCTCACAGTGTCACGTCTCTATCTGAGAAGCTCACCGTGTCACGTCTCTATCTGAGAAGCTCACCGTGTCACGTCTCTATCTGAGAAGCTCACCGTGTCACGTCTCTATCTGAGAAGCTCACCGTGTCACATCTCTATCTGAGAAGCTCACAGTGTCACATCTCTATCTGAGAAGCTCACCGTGTCACAGAAGGACGGACGGACAGTTCCTTTTTGGCAGGAACGGTAACATGATTTGAGAAGCTCCGTGTTGCAGACAGACAGAGACAGACAATCTGGTGTGACTGACATCATCGCTCTAATATCCAAATGGTGGTGACATTTGACTCCCAGCATCATAATACGTATGTCATAAAAGATTACATTTAATTAATTAATTTATTTAACCAGGCAAGTCAGTTAAGAACAAATTATTATTTACAATGACGGCCTAGAAGGGGAACAGTGGGTTAAACTGCCTTGTTCAGGGGAACAGTGGGTTAAACTGCCTTGTTCAGGGGAACAGTGGGTTAAACTGCCTTGTTCAGGGGAACAGTGGGTTAACTGCCTTGTTCAGGGGAACAGTGGGTTAACTGCCTTGTTCTCAGGGGAACAGTGGGTTAAACTGCCTTGTTCAGGGGAACAGTGGGTTAAACTGCCTTGTTCAGGGGAACAGTGGGTTAACTGCCTTGTTCAGGGGAACAGTGGGTTAACTGCCTTGTTCAGGGGAACAGTGGGTTAACTGCCTTGTTCTCAGGGGAACAGTGGGTTAAACTGCCTTGTTCAGGGGAACAGTGGGTTAAACTGCCTTGTTCAGGGGAACAGTGGGTTAAACTGCCTTGTTCAGGGGAACAGTGGGTTAACTGCCTTGTTCAGGGGAACAGTGGGTTAACTGCCTTGTTCTAAGGGGAACAGTGGGTCACTGCCTTGTTCTCAGGGGAACAGTGGGTTAACTGCCTTGTTCTCAGGGGAACAGTGGTTAACTGCCTTGTTCAGGGGAACAGTGGGTTAACTGCCTTGTTCTCAGGGGAACAGTGGGTTAACTGCCTTGTTCAGGGGAACAGTGGGTTAAACTGCCTTGTTCAGGGGAACAGTGGGTTAACTGCCTTGTTCAGGGGAACAGTGGGTTAACTGCCTTGTTCTCAGGGGAACAGTGGGTCACTGCCTTGTTCAGGGGAACAGTGGGTTAACTGCCTTGTTCTCAGGGGAACAGTGGGTTAACTGCCTTGTTCAGGGGAACAGTGGGTTAAACTGCCTTGTTCTCAGGGGAACAGTGGGTTAACTGCCTTGTTCTCAGGGGAACAATGGGTTAAACTGCCTTGTTCTCAGGGGAACAGTGGGTTAAACTGCCTTGTTCTCAGGGGAAAAGTGGGTTAAACTGCCTTGTTCTCGGGGGAACAGTGGGTTAAACTGCCTTGTTCTCGGGGGAACAGCGGGTTAAACTGCCTTGTTCTCGGGGGAACAGTGGGTTAAACTGCCTTGTTCTCGGGGGAACAGTGGGTTAAACTGCCTTGTTCTCGTGGGAACAGTGGGTTAAACTGCCTTGTTCTCAGGGGAACAGTGGGTTAAACTGTCTTGTTCTCAGGGGAACAGTGGGTTAAACTGCCTTGTTCTCAGGGGAACAGTGGGTTAAACTGCCTTGTTCTCAGGGGAACAGTGGGTTAAACTGCCTTGTTCTCAGGGGAACAGTGGGTTAAACTGCCTTGTTCTCAGGGGAACAGTGGGTTAAACTGCCTTGTTCTCAGGGGAACAGTGGGTTAAACTGCCTTGTTCTCAGGGGAACAGTGGGTTAAACTGCCTTGTTCTCAGGGGAACAGTGGGTTAAACTGCCTTGTTCTCAGGGGAACAGTGGGTTAAACTGCCTTGTTCTCAGGGGAACAGTGGGTTAAACTGCCTTGTTCTCAGGGGGCAGAACAACAGATTTTTACCTTGTCAGCTCGGGGGATTCCATCTAGCAACCTTTCGGTTACTGGCCCAACCTGCCGCTCACAACTTGTCATGAAACACATTTAGACCTGTTGTGACACACATTGCATTATTTCATGTCTGGTTATAACACCGACATAAGTGTCAAAACCCACAGCAGTTGTTATTGTATGGCTGGTTATGACACCTACATAAAAGTGTCAAAGCCCACAAAACCGACCACACGAGGCAAAACATTCCATTACACCATAGCCTGTGTGTCAACAGTATGTTTATGTTATATAACATTTTCTGAAATTAACCATATTAAAATGATCATTGTAAAATGGGTCACACATTGGATGTCAGACATGCAGCTATCCCAGTGCTCTGTTTCTGATGACTGGGATGAATGTAGGAGCAGGACAAGACACCCTCTTATGTGACTGATGACTGATATAAGGACATGTACGTGATAGGCCTATCTGGCTTATATGATTATGATGGTCATAATGCTTCTTGGCATAACAAAGCAATTGTACGGTGTTGAAAATAGTTTTGCTGTGCTGACGTCATAGGTACGAGACGGAGCCGCTGTTAGCATGGCTGTGCTGAGGTCATTGGTACGAGACGGAGCCGCTGTTAGCATGGCTGTGCTGACGTCATGGGTACGAGACGGAGCCGCTGTTAGCATGGCTGTGCTGACGTCATGGGTACGAGACGGAGCCGCTGTTAGCATGGCTGTGCTGACGTCATGGGTACGAGACGGAGCCGCTGTTAGCACGGCTGTGCTGAGGGCATAGGTACGAGACGGAGCCGCTGTTAGCATGGCTGTGCTGACGTCATGGGTACGAGACGGAGCCGCTGTTAGCACGGCTGTGCTGAGGGCATAGGTACGAGACGGAGCCGCTGTTAGCATGGCTGTGCTGAGGTCATTGGTACGAGACGGAGCCGCTGTTAGCATGGCTGTGCTGACGTCATGGGTACGAGACGGAGCCGCTGTTAGCATGGCTGTGCTGACGTCATGGGTACGAGACGGAGCCGCTGTTAGCATGGCTGTGCTGACGTCATGGGTACGAGACGGAGCCGCTGTTAGCATGGCTGTGCTGAGGTCATGGGTACGAGACGGAGCCGCTGTTAGCATGGCTGTGCTGAGGTCATCGGTACGAGACGGAGCCGCTGTTAGCATGGCTGTGCTGAGGTCATGGGTACGAGACGGAGCCGCTGTTAGCATGGCTGTGCTGAGGTCATGGGTACGAGACGGAGCCGCTGTTAGCATGGCTGTGCTGAGGTCATCGGTACGAGACGGAGCCGCTGTTAGCATGGCTGTGCTGAGGTCATCGGTACGAGACGGAGCCGCTGTTAGCATGGCTGTGCTGAGGTCATAGGTACGAGACGGAGCCGCTGTTAGCATGGCTGTGCTGAGGTCATGGGTACGAGACGCACACCCTCGAGTGTACAATAGCTTTCCAACAAAGAATTACCAATTAAATAAAACACATTACTTTGATGAATTTAGTCATAGTCCCGACACATCTACGGTTGCTCTATGTTAGGTTGAGACGCGACCCAGTCGTTAAGTCTTTGTTCTGTATCTATGGACGCAACCCAGTCGTTCGTTCGAAATGTTTCGTTGCCAGCTTGCTTGCTAGCTAGCCAACTTCACAGCTAACACAATCGCTTTTATCCCTTTCTTGCTAGCTAGCCACGCAAAGGATTTACTGACGATACCAGACCAGGCCCAAATCCCCGTCATTCGCCGATACAGGGGACGCAGATCGGGGAGCCTTGTGAGAATGTGTTGGCGAGTGGGTAACCAACCAACGTGAAATCATTGAAGATTAAACTGGATGAGCTCCGTTCGGAACTATCCTACCACCCAGACATTAAAAACTGTAATTATCTTATGTTTCACTGAGTCGTGGCTGAATGACGACATGGGGATAACAAACAGCAGCCTCTGGTAAGACAAAGGGTGGTGGTCTGTGTCTGTGTGTGAATAACAGCTGGTGCACAAAATCGAATATTAAGGAAGTCTCGAGGTTTTGCTCGCCTGAGGTAGAGTACCTCGTGATAAGCTGTAGACCACACTATCTAGTGTGTGATCACATCAACACCATCATCCCAGCAAACCTAGACCCACTCCATTTTGCATACCGCCCAAACAGATCGACAGATAACTCAATCTCTATTGCACTCCACACTGCCCTTTCCCACCTGGACAAAAGGAACACCTAAGTGAGAATGCTGTTCATTGACTTCAGCTCAGCGTTCAACACCATAGTGCCCTCAAAGCTCATCACTAAGCTAAGGACCCTGGGATTAAACCCCTCCATCTTCAACTGGATCCTGGACTGCGTGACGGGCCATCCCCAGGTTGTAGGCAACAACACATTTGCTTCGCCGATCCTCAACATGGAGGCCCCTCAGGGGTGCATGCTTAGTCCCCTCCTGTACTCCCTGTTCACTCACGACTGCATGGCCAAACACCATCATTAAGTGTGCTGACGACACAATGGTGGTAGGCCTGATCACCGACAACGATGAGGAGGTCAGAGACCTGGCCAGTGTGGTGCCAGGACAAAAACCTCTCCCTCAACGTGATCAAGACAAAGGAGATGATCGTGGACTACAGGAAAAGGAGGACCGAACACGCCCGCATTCTCATCGACGGGGCTGCAGTGGAGCAGGTTGAGAGCTTCCAAGTTCCTTGGCGTCCACATCACCAACAAACTATTCTCAGATTCTCAAAAGGTTCCACAGCTGCACCACTGTGGAACTGGTTGCACCATCACGTGCATGTTGATTTTGTCCATCCACACCAGAAGCGATCAGGACACTCAAGTTGAAATATCAAAACAAACTCTGAACCAACTATATTAATTCGGGGACAGGTCGAAACACATGAAAATATTCATGGCAACTGCTCGGCCTCCGACCACAAGGCGCTACAGAGGGTAGTGCGTACGGCTCAGTACATCACTGGGACACCAAGCTTCCTGCCATCCAGGACCTCTATACCAGGCGGTGTCAGAGGAAGGCCTTAAAAATTACCAAAGAATAATTTTGCACGCCCAATTTTTCAGTTTTTGATTTGTTAAAAAAGTTTGAAATATCCAATAAATGTCATTCCACTTCATGATTGTGTCCCACTTGTTGTTGATTCTTCACAAAAAAATACAGTTTTATATCTTTATGTTTGAAGCCTGAAATGTGGCAAAAGGTCGCAAAGTTCAAGGGGGCCGAATACTTTCGCAAGGCACTGTAATTACAGATAGCCAGGGGCACGCTCCAACACTCAGACATAATTACAGATAGCCAGGGGGCACGCTCATACACTCAGACATAATTACAGATAGCCAGGGGCACGCTCCAACACTCAGACATAATTACAGATAGCCAGGGGCACGCTCCAACACTCAGACATAATTTACGAAAGATGCATTTGTGTTTAGTGAGTCCACCAGATCAGAGGCAGTAGGGATGACCAGGTGTTCTCTTGTGTGTGAATTGGACCATTTTCCTGTCCTGCTAAAGCGTTCCAAATGTAACAAGAACTTTTTGGGTATAAAAAGTACTTTTTTATTTTTAGGAATGTAGTGAAGTCAAAGTAAAAGTTGTCAAAAATATAAAAATTAATGTAAAGATACCCCAACTTTAAAGTACCTTGACTAACCTGTACCCCCCTGTATATAGCCTCGTTATTGTTACTTTTTAGAAAAGTATTATTGTTTTATTTTAAACTTTAAGTTTATTTAGTAAATATTTTCTTAACTCTTATTTTTATTATAACTGCATTGTTGGCTAAGGGCTTGTAAGTAAGCATTTCACGGTAAGGTATATGTGACAAATACAATTTGATTTGATGATAGTGTTACGATCATTATGATGAATGTTAGCTGAATTATGAAGTTATGTCAGCTGTTTTGACATGGTTATAACTGTGTCATAACGTGTTATAATGCTGGTGTCAAGCGTTACCCAAAGGGTTTTCAGTAAAAGAGTAAAAAAAAAAGGCTCAGTCATGTCTTTACAACTTCCTCCTCTCCTCTCCTCTCTTCCTCCTCCTCTTCTGGGCACCTTCCAGGCAACAAGACAGGTCCCCCTCTCCTCTCTTCCTCCTCCTCCTCTTCTGGGCACCTTCCAGGCAACAAGACAGGTCCCCCTATCCTCTCTTCCTCCTCCTCCTCTTCTGGGCACCTTCCAGGCAACAAGACAGGTTCTCATCTCTTCCTCCCCTGGGCACCTTCTAGACAACAAGACATGTTCTCCTATCCTCTCTTCCTCTTCTCCTCTTCCTCCACTGGGCACCTTCCAGGCAACAAGACGGCTCCTCCTCTCAACCCCTGCTTTTCTTTCCTCTCTTCAGTGTCCGTTAACCCTCTCCTCTCCTCCCCTCTAGGTGTGTACAGGTCAGAACTCATCCTCTCCCAGGTATAGCGAGGTCATATCTAGATCCAGCATGCATTGCTCTGCCTCAGTCAGTCCATAGGGGGAGTCTCCAGACAGAGGAAGAGACCTGCACCTCCCCTTCCTTTGTTCACTGGCAGACACGCTAAATGTGGAGCTGCGCTGCCTCTGCTGCTGTTGGTTATGGCGCCCCTGCTGGTCGGAGGCGGTGTTGCAAGACTGAGCTTCTCTCAGCTTCCTGGCCAGGATATTTCTCTGAATCGGGGAAGGGCCTCGACGGTTCCAGTTGTGTTCTGCCCGCTCTGCCCGGTCCGGGGTGAGGTAAGCAGGGCAGCCACGAGACCCCACCCCTGGTCCACCTATACCTGAAGTCCCACCTCTCTCTCCTCTATCTTCACCACCTTCTCTTCGATCACCAATCCCCCGCCTCTCCCTCTCCAGGGTGAGTTCAGTGTTGCTAAGCAGCTCAGATCCTAACATGGCCGCCGTTGTAGTGTTGGTCTCTGTGTGTTTAGGGTCAGAGATCAAGTAGGTGTTGTTGTTTTCAGCGTGTTTGGGTTTGTTACTGGAAAACAGAGGACATCCAGTCTCCACCCAGGGTCTTCTCCTGTCGTCCCCAGGCCAAAGGGGTCGCGGTTTGGGCCTGGCCCAGTCAGGGGTGCTCTGCTCTGGGATGGGATAGGCTGGGTTCTGGGTCTCCAAGGTTCCTCGGGTCCTACAGCTGCCCTCGGGGAGGGTCCTGGTGCGGGGACCCACCTGAATTAATTAATAGATGAATGTCTGAATTAATCATCAATTGTGCACTGTCATTTGAGTACAACAATACATACATTAAATATTATCAAGGAATAAAAACACAAAGCCTACTGACTTGTTTCCATTGTGGTCCAGGTTATTACCTTCCTGGTTGTTATTGATTATTACCTTCCTGGTTGTTATTGGTTATTACCTTCCTGGGTATTATTGGTTATTACCCTCCTGGGTATTATTGGTTATTACCTTCCTGGGTATTATTGGTTATTACCTTCCTGGTTATTATTGGTTATTACCTTCCTGGGTATTATTGGTTATTACCTTCCTGGTTGTTATTGGTTATTACCTTCCTGGTTATTATTGGTTATTACCTTCCTGGGTATTATTGGTTATTACCTTCCTGGGTATTATTGGTTATTACCTTCCTGGGTATTATTGGTTATTACCTTCCTGGCTGTTATTGGTTATTACCTTCCTGGTTGTTATTGGTTATTACCTTCCTGGTTATTACCTTCCTGGGTATTATTGGTTATTACCTTCCTGGTTGTTATTGGTTATTACCTTGCTGGGTATTATTGGTTATTACCTTCCTGGTTGTTATTGGTTATTACCTTCCTGGTTGTTATTGGTTATTACCTTCCTGGTTGTTATTGGTTATTACCTTGCTGGGTATTATTGGTTATTACCTTGCTGGGTATTATTGGTTATTACCTTCCTGGTTGTTACTGGTTATTACCTTGCTGGGTATTATTGGTTATTACCTTGCTGGTTGTTACTGGTTATTACTTTCCTGGTTGTTATTGGTTATTACCTGGGTCTGACTCCTCTCCCTGTGGGGGCGACATGGGGCTGCTGGAGGAGGTGGGGGCTTGGTGTCGTGAAAGCTGGATGTCCGTCTGCAGTTTGGGTTTTTCTGGTACGAGTTGGAGGGAACGCCTCCTCCACCCATCCCTCCTAACCCAGTCCTCTCCACCATCTCCACCCAGTCTGCCGTGCGGTCTCGTTGTTGGGAGCTCCCGCCACCTCCTCCCCTACCTTCTCTCATGTATCCGGCCACGGGAGGCCCCAGGACGAGCTCCACCCTGGGGCTCAGTCTGTCTGGCAGAGTAACCGAGCTGCGCTGTGGGACCCTGTGCTCGGGGAAAGGGGCGGTGATACGAAACCGGCTCAGATTAGAATCTTCTTCCTGGAGGTCCAGGGGGCTGGGGTTGGGGCCGAGCCCAGGGAGGGTGAACCCTGGCTGGGTAGGAGTGGAGGTGGGCGAGTCCTCCAGAAGAGTGTCGTGGACAGGGCTCTGTGAGACGTGATAGAGCTGGGTGGCTTCCTTTAAACCTCTCTTCTTCATCTCTTTTAACTGCTGCTGGGCCAGACGATACCTGGATAGAATACAGTCATATAGTTAACCCTAAAGCTGCTGATGAACCAGACGATACCTGGAGAATACAGTCATATAGTTAACCCTCCAGCTGCTGCTGAACCAGACGATACCTGGATAGAATACAGTCATATAGTTAACCCTACAGCTACTGATGAACCAGACGATACCTGGATAGAATACAGTCATATAGTTAACCCTACAGCTGCTGATGAACCAGACGATACCTGGACAGAATACAGTCATATAGTTAACCCTACAGCTACTGATGAACCAGACGATACCTGGATAGAATACAGTCATATAGTTAACCCTACAGCTGCTGATGAACCAGACGATACCTGGAGAATACAGTCATATAGTTAACCCTACAGCTGCTGATGAACCAGACGGTACCTGGAGAATACAGTCATATAGTTAACCCTACAGCTGCTGATGAACCAGACGGTACCTGGAGAATACAGTCATATAGTTAACCCTACAGCTGCTGATGAACCAGACTATACCTGGACAGAATACAGTCATATAGTTAACCCTACAGCTGCTGATGAACCAGACGATACCGCAGTCATATAGTCAGAAGGTTATTATTTCAATTGATCAGCAGTTTTAAAATGTGTTGATGAATCCAAGCGAGAGAATGAATAGGTTTATTAGTGCGCTTGTTTCAGCAAACATGCTGACTAGCCCGTCCGTGTGCTCCATCGCGCGCATGTTGATTTTGTCCTGGACACGCAGGTTGAAGTATCAAAACAAAGTCTGAACAAACTGTTTTCATTTGGGGACAGGTCGAAACACATGAAACACTCATGGTAATTTAGCTAGCTAGCTTGATGTTGCTAGGTAATTTGTCCTATCTAGCTAGCTTGCTGTTGCTAGGTAATTTGTCCTATCTAGCTAGCTTGCTGTTGCTAGGTAATTTGTCCTATCTAGCTAGCTTGCTGTTGCTAGGTAATTTGTCCTATTTAGCTAGCTTGCTGTTGCTAGGTAATTTGTCCTGGGATATAAACATTGGGTTGTTATTTTACCTGAAATGCTTTTTTTCCTGGATCTTTGTAGAATTTTGAGTCGCACAGAATCGTGTGTTCTCTACGATAATGAATCCACAGATGAAAGGGGAGGTTAATCTCTCCTTCAGTCTTCTGTGGACTTTTTATGGCAGTTGGCAACCAACTTTAAGGTGCATTATCACCACCAACCGGACTAGAGTTTGGACCTCAGTTCAGCTTTTAAATCACCCACGTGGGTATGTGCTCCTAACAACCAATGAGGAAATGGGAGAGGCGCGACTTGCAACACGTCAAGTGCTACAGGAACAAAGTTCTATTTTGGCGCCTGGCTTCGCAGATGCTTGACGACGCTCGCCCAGTTTGGATAAAATGATTGAAAAAAACGTGTATATTTATTATGCAACATTCACACACTTAACGCAAGTGGTGTGGTCAGCCTCTACCCCTAGTTATTCCCCGTACTTCAGCATCTACCACTAATTAGTCCCCGTACTTCAGCTAGAACACTACAGTTATTCCCTGTACTTCAGCTAGAACACTACAGTTATTCCCCATACTTCAGCTAGAACACTACAGTTATTCCCCATACTTCAGCTAGAACACTACAGTTATTCCCCATACTTCAGCTAGAACACTACAGTTATTCCCCGTACTTCAGCATCTAACCCTACAGTTATTCCCCGTACTTCAGCTAGAACACTACAGTTATTCCCCATACTTCAGCTAGAACACTACAGTTATTCCCAGTACTTCAGCATCTAACCCTACAGTTATTCCCAGTACTTCAGCATCTACCCCTACAGTTATTCCCCATACTTCAGCTAGAACACTACAGTTATTCCCTGTACTTCTGACGCAGAACACTACAGTTATTCCCCATACTTCAGCTAGAACACTAGAGTTATTCCCCGTACTTCTGACTCAGAACACTACAGTTACTCCCCGTACTTCAGCTAGAACACTACAGTTATTCCCTGTACTTCAGAATCTAACCCTACAGTTATTCCCCGTACTTCAGCTAGAACACTACAGTTATTCCCCGTACTTCAGCTAGAACACTACAGTTATTCCCCATACTTCAGCTAGAACACTACAGTTATTCCCCATACTTCAGCTAGAACACTACAGTTATTCCCCGTACTTCAGCTAGAACACTACAGTTATTCCCTGTACTTCAGCTAGAACACTACAGTTATTCCCCGTACTTCAGCTAGAACACTACAGTTATTCCCCGTACTTCAGCTAGAACACTACAGTTATTCCCCGTACTTCAGCTAGAACACTACAGTTACTCCCTGTACTTCAGGTAGAACACTACAGTTATTCCCTGTACTTCAGCATCTAACCCTACAGTTATTCCCCGTACTTCAGCTAGAACACTACAGTTATTCCCCATACTTCAGCTAGAACACTACAGTTATTCCATGTACTTCTGACGCAGAACACTACAGTTATTCCCCATACTTCAGCTAGAACACTACAGTTATTCCCCATACTTCAGCTAGAACACTACAGTTATTCCCCATACTTCAGCTAGAACACTACAGTTATTCCCAGTACTTCAGCTAGAACACTACAGTAATTCCCCATACTTCAGCTAGAACACTACAGTTATTCCCCATACTTCAGCTAGAACACTACAGTTATTCCCCATACTTCAGCTAGAACACTACAGTTATTCCCCGTACTTCAGCATCTAACCCTACAGTTATTCCCCGTACTTCAGCTAGAACACTACAGTTATTCCCCATACTTCAGCTAGAACACTACAGTTATTCCCAGTACTTCAGCATCTAACCCTACAGTTATTCCCAGTACTTCAGCATCTACCCCTACAGTTATTCCCCATACTTCAGCTAGAACACTACAGTTATTCCCTGTACTTCTGACGCAGAACACTACAGTTATTCCCCATACTTCAGCTAGAACACTACAGTTATTCCCCGTACTTCTGACTCAGAACACTACAGTTACTCCCCGTACCTCAGCTAGAACACTACAGTTATTCCCTGTACTTCAGCATCTAACCCTACAGTTATTCCCCGTACTTCAGCTAGAACACTACAGTTATTGCCCATACTTCAGCTAGAACACTACAGTTATTCCCCATACTTCAGCTAGAACACTACAGTTATTCCCCATACTTCAGCTAGAACACTACAGTTATTCCCCGTACTTCAGCTAGAACACTACAGTTATTCCCTGTACTTCAGCTAGAACACTACAGTTATTCCCTGTACTTCAGCATCTAACCCTACAGTTATTCCCCGTACTTCAGCTAGAACACTACAGTTATTCCCCGTACTTCAGCTAGAACACTACAGTTATTCCCCGTACTTCAGCTAGAACACTACAGTTATTCCCCATACTTCAGCTAGAACACTACAGTTATTCCCCGTACTTCAGCTAGAACACTACAGTTATTCCCCATACTTCAGCTAGAACACTACAGTTATTCCCCATACTTCAGCTAGAACACTACAGTTATTCCCCGTACTTCTGACTCAGAACACTACAGTTATTCCCCATACTTCAGCTAGAACACTACAGTTATTCCCCGTACTTCAGCTAGAACACTACAGTAATTCCCTGTACTTCAGCTAGAACACTACAGTTATTCCCTCTACTTCAGCATCGAACCCTACAGTTATTCCCCGTACTTCAGCTAGAACACTACAGTTATTCCCCATACTTCAGCTAGAACACTACAGTTATTCCCCGTACTTCAGATAGAACACTACAGTTATTCCCCATACTTCAGCTAGAACACTACAGTTATTCCCCATACTTCAGCTAGAACACTACAGTTATTCCCCATACTTCAGCTAGAACACTACAGTTATTCCCCATACTTCTGACTCAGAACACTACAGTTATTCCCCATACTTCAGCTAGAACACTACAGTTATTCCCCATACTTCAGCTAGAACACTACAGTTATTCCCCATACTTCAGCTAGAACACTACAGTTATTCCCAGTACTTCAGCTAGAACACTACAGTAATTCCCCATACTTCAGCTAGAACACTACAGTTATTCCCCATACTTCAGCTAGAACACTACAGTTATTCCCCATACTTCAGCTAGAACACTACAGTTATTCCCCGTACTTCAGCATCTAACCCTACAGTTATTCCCCGTACTTCAGCTAGAACACTACAGTTATTCCCCATACTTCAGCTAGAACACTACAGTTATTACCAGTACTTCAGCATCTAACCCTACAGTTATTCCCAGTACTTCAGCATCTACCCCTACAGTTATTCCCCATACTTCAGCTAGAACACTACAGTTATTCCCTGTACTTCTGACGCAGAACACTACAGTTATTCCCCATACTTCAGCTAGAACACTACAGTTATTCCCCGTACTTCTGACTCAGAACACTACAGTTACTCCCCGTACCTCAGCTAGAACACTACAGTTATTCCCTGTACTTCAGCATCTAACCCTACAGTTATTCCCCGTACTTCAGCTAGAACACTACAGTTATTGCCCATACTTCAGCTAGAACACTACAGTTATTCCCCATACTTCAGCTAGAACACTACAGTTATTCCCCATACTTCAGCTAGAACACTACAGTTATTCCCCGTACTTCAGCTAGAACACTACAGTTATTCCCTGTACTTCAGCTAGAACACTACAGTTATTCCCTGTACTTCAGCATCTAACCCTACAGTTATTCCCCGTACTTCAGCTAGAACACTACAGTTATTCCCCGTACTTCAGCTAGAACACTACAGTTATTCCCCGTACTTCAGCTAGAACACTACAGTTATTCCCCATACTTCAGCTAGAACACTACAGTTATTCCCCGTACTTCAGCTAGAACACTACAGTTATTCCCCATACTTCAGCTAGAACACTACAGTTATTCCCCATACTTCAGCTAGAACACTACAGTTATTCCCCGTACTTCTGACTCAGAACACTACAGTTATTCCCCATACTTCAGCTAGAACACTACAGTTATTCCCCGTACTTCAGCTAGAACACTACAGTAATTCCCTGTACTTCAGCTAGAACACTACAGTTATTCCCTCTACTTCAGCATCGAACCCTACAGTTATTCCCCGTACTTCAGCTAGAACACTACAGTTATTCCCCATACTTCAGCTAGAACACTACAGTTATTCCCCGTACTTCAGATAGAACACTACAGTTATTCCCCATACTTCAGCTAGAACACTACAGTTATTCCCCATACTTCAGCTAGAACACTACAGTTATTCCCCATACTTCTGACTCAGAACACTACAGTTATTCCCCATACTTCAGCTAGAACACTACAGTTATTCCCCATACTTCAGCTAGAACACTACAGTTATTCCCCATACTTCAGCTAGAACACTACAGTTATTCCCCATACTTCAGCTAGAACACTACAGTTATTCCCCATACTTCAGCTAGAACACTACAGTTATTCCCCGTACTTCAGCATCTAACCCTACAGTTATTCCCCGTACTTCAGCTAGAACACTACAGTTATTCCCCGTACTTCAGCTAGAACACTACAGTTATTCCCAGTACTTCAGCATCTAACCCTACAGTTATTCCCAGTACTTCAGCATCTACCCCTACAGTTATTCCCCATACTTCAGCTAGAACACTACAGTTATTCCCTGTACTTCTGACGCAGAACACTACAGTTACTCCCCGTACTTCAGCTAGAACACTACAGTTATTCCCTGTACTTCAGAATCTAACCCTACAGTTATTCCCCGTACTTCAGCTAGAACACTACAGTTATTCCCCGTACTTCAGCTAGAACACTACAGTTATTCCCCATACTTCAGCTAGAACACTACAGTTATTCCCCATACTTCAGCTAGAACACTACAGTTATTCCACGTACTTCAGCTAGAACACTACAGTTATTCCCTGTACTTCAGCTAGAACACTACAGTTATTCCCCGTACTTCAGCTAGAACACTACAGTTATTCCCCGTACTTCAGCTAGAACACTACAGTTATTCCCCGTACTTCAGCTAGAACACTACAGTTACTCCCTGTACTTCAGCTAGAACACTACAGTTATTCCCTGTACTTCAGCATCTAACCCTACAGTTATTCCCCGTACTTCAGCTAGAATACTACAGTTATTCCCCATACTTCAGCTAGAACACTACAGTAATTCCCTGTACTTCAGCTAGAACACTACAGTTATTCCCTGTACTTCAGCATCGAACCCTACAGTTATTCCCCGTACTTCAGCTAGAACACTACAGTTATTCCCCATACTTCAGCTAGAACACTACAGTTATTCCCCGTACTTCAGCTAGAACACTACAGTTATTCCCCATACTTCAGCTAGAACACTACAGTTATTCCCCATACTTCAGCTAGAACACTACAGTTATTCCCCATACTTCAGCTAGAACACTACAGTTATTCCCCATACTTCTGACTAGGAACACTACAGTTATTCCCCATACTTCAGCTAGAACACTACAGTTATTCCCCATACTTCAGCTAGAACACTACAGTTATTCCCCGTACTTCAGCTAGAACACTACAGTTATTCCCCATACTTCAGCTAGAACACTACAGTTATTCCCCATACTTCAGCTAGAACACTACAGTTATTCCCCGTACTTCAGCATCTAACCCTACAGTTATTCCCCGTACTTCAGCTAGAACACTACAGTTATTCCCCGTACTTCAGCTAGAACACTACAGTTATTCCCCATACTTCAGCTAGAACACTACAGTTATTCCCCATACTTCAGCTAGAACACTACAGTTATTCCCCATACTTCAGCTAGAACACTACAGTTACTCCCCGTACTTCAGCTAGAACACTACAGTTATTCCCCGAACTTCTGACTCAGAACACTAGTTATTCCCCGTACTTCAGCATCTAACCCTATAGTTATTCCCCGTACTTCAGCTAGAACACTACAGTTATTCCCCATAATTCTGACTCAGAACACTACAGTTATTCCCCATACTTCTGACTCAGAACACTACAGTTATTCCCCATACTTCTGACTCAGAACACTACAGTTATTCCCCATACTTCTGACTCAGAACACTACAGTTATTCCCCATACTTCTGACTCAGAAACTACAGTTATTCCCCATACTTCTGACTCAGACCACTACAGTTATTCCCCTTACTTCTGACTCAGGACACTACAGTTATTCCCCTTACTTCTGACTCAGACGACTACAGTTATTCCCTGTACTTCAGCTAGAACACTACAGTTATTCCCTGTACTTCAGCATCTAACCCTACAGTTATTCCCCATACTTCAGCTAGAACACTACAGTTATTCCCCGTACTTCAGCATCTAACCCTACAGTTATTCCCCATACTTCAGCTAGAACACTACAGTTATTCCCCGTACTTCAGCTAGAACACTACAGTTATTCCCCATACTTCAGCTAGAACACTACAGTTATTCCCCATACTTCAGCTAGAACACTACAGTTATTCCCCGTACTTCAGCTAGAACACTACAGTTATTCCCCATACTTCAGCTAGAACACTACAGTTATTCCCCATACTTCAGCTAGAACACTACAGTTATTCCCCGTACTTCAGCATCTAACCCTACAGTTATTCCCCGTACTTCAGCTAGAACACTACAGTTATTCCCCGTACTTCAGCTAGAACACTACAGTTATTCCCCATACTTCAGCTAGAACACTACAGTTATTCCCCATACTTCAGCTAGAACACTACAGTTATTCCCCATACTTCAGCTAGAACACTACAGTTACTCCCCGTACTTCAGCTAGAACACTACAGTTATTCCCCGAACTTCTGACTCAGAACACTAGTTATTCCCCGTACTTCAGCATCTAACCCTACAGTTATTCCCCGTACTTCAGCTAGAACACTACAGTTATTCCCCATACTTCTGACTCAGAACACTACAGTTATTCCCCATACTTCTGACTCAGAATACTACAGTTATTCCCCATACTTCTGACTCAGAACACTACAGTTATTCCCCATACTTCTGACTCAGAACACTACAGTTATTCCCCATACTTCTGACTCAGACCACTACAGTTATTCCCCATACTTCTGACTCAGAACACTACAGTTATTCCCCATACTTCTGACTCAGAACACTACAGTTATTCCCCATACTTCTGACTCAGAACACTACAGTTATTCCCCATACTTCTGACTCAGACCACTACAGTTATTCCCCTTACTTCTGACTCAGGACACTACAGTTATTCCCCTTACTTCTGACTCAGACCACTACAGTTATTCCCCATACTTCAGCTAGAACACTACAGTTATTCCCCATACTTCTGACTCAGAACACTACAGTTATTCCCCATACTTCTGACTCAGACCACTACAGTTATTCCCCTTACTTCTGACTCAGGACACTACAGTTATTCCCCTTACTTCTGACTCAGACCACTACAGTTATTCCCCATACTTCAGCTAGAACACTACAGTTATTCCCCGTACTTCAGCTAGAACACTACAGTTATTCCCCGTACTTCAGCTAGAACACTACATTTATTCCCCATACTTCAGCTAGAACACTACAGTTATTCCCCATACTTCAGCTAGAACACTACAGTTATTCCCCGTACTTCAGCATCTAACCCTACAGTTATTCCCCGTACTTCAGCTAGAACACTACAGTTATTCCCCGTACTTCAGCTAGAACACTACAGTTATTCCCCATACTTCAGCTAGAACACTACAGTTATTCCCCATACTTCAGCTAGAACACTACAGTTATTCCCCATACTTCAGCTAGAACACTACAGTTACTCCCCGTACTTCAGCTAGAACACTACAGTTATTCCCCGAACTTCTGACTCAGAACACTAGTTATTCCCCGTACTTCAGCATCTAACCCTACAGTTATTCCCCGTACTTCAGCTAGAACACTACAGTTATTCCCCATACTTCTGACTCAGAACACTACAGTTATTCCCCATACTTCTGACTCAGAATACTACAGTTATTCCCCATACTTCTGACTCAGAACACTACAGTTATTCCCCATACTTCTGACTCAGAACACTACAGTTATTCCCCATACTTCTGACTCAGACCACTACAGTTATTCCCCTTACTTCTGACTCAGAACACTACAGTTATTCCCCATACTTCTGACTCAGAACACTACAGTTATTCCCCATACTTCTGACTCAGAACACTACAGTTATTCCCCATACTTCTGACTCAGACCACTACAGTTATTCCCCTTACTTCTGACTCAGGACACTACAGTTATTCCCCTTACTTCTGACTCAGACCACTACAGTTATTCCCCATACTTCAGCTAGAACACTACAGTTATTCCCCATACTTCTGACTCAGAACACTACAGTTATTCCCCATACTTCTGACTCAGACCACTACAGTTATTCCCCTTACTTCTGACTCAGGACACTACAGTTATTCCCCTTACTTCTGACTCAGACCACTATAGTTATTCCCCATACTTCAGCTAGAACACTACAGTTATTCCCCGTACTTCAGCTAGAACACTACAGTTATTCCCTGTACTTCAGCTAGAACACTACAGTTATTCCCTGTACTTCAGCATCTAACCCTACAGTTATTCCCCGTACTTCAGCTAGAACACTACAGTTATTCCCCGTACTTCAGCTAGAACACTACAGTTATTCCCCGTACTTCAGCTAGAACACTACAGTTATTCCCCATACTTCAGCTAGAACACTACAGTTATTCCCTGTACTTCAGCATCTAACCCTACAGTTATTCCCCGTACTTCAGCTAGAACACTACAGTTATTCCCCATACTTCAGCTAGAACACTACAGTTATTCCCCGTACTTCAGCTAGAACACTACAGTTATTCCCCATACTTCAGCTAGAACACTACAGTTATTCCCCATACTTCAGCTAGAACACTACAGTTATTCCCCGTACTTCAGCATCTAACCCTACAGTTATTCCCCGTACTTCAGCTAGAACACTACAGTTATTCCCTGTACTTCTGACTCAGAACACTACAGTTATTCCCTGTACTTCTGACTCAGAACACTACAGTTATTCCCCTTACTTCTGACTCAGAACACTACAGTTATTCCCCATACTTCTGACTTAGAACACTACAGTTATTCCCCATACTTCTGACTCAGAACACTACAGTTATTCCCCATACTTCTGACTCAGAACACTACAGTTATTCCCCATACTTCTGACTCAGAAACTACAGTTATTCCCCATACTTCTGACTCAGACCACTACAGTTATTCCCCTTACTTCTGACTCAGGACACTACAGTTATTCCCCTTACTTCTGACTCAGACGACTACAGTTATTCCCCATACTTCAGCTAGAACACTACAGTTATTCCCTGTACTTCAGCTAGAACACTACAGTTATTCCCTGTACTTCAGCTAGAACACTACAGTTATTCCCTGTACTTCAGCATCTAACCCTACAGTTATTCCCCGTACTTCAGCTAGAACACTACAGTTATTCCCCATACTTCAGCTAGAACACTACAGTTATTCCCCGTACTTCAGCTAGAACACTACAGTTATTCCCCATACTTCAGCTAGAACACTACAGTTATTCCCCATACTTCAGCTAGAACACTACAGTTATTCCCCGTACTTCAGCTAGAACACTACAGTTATTCCCCATACTTCAGCTAGAACACTACAGTTATTCCCCATACTTCAGCTAGAACACTACAGTTATTCCCCGTACTTCAGCATCTAACCCTACAGTTATTCCCCGTACTTCAGCTAGAACACTACAGTTATTCCCCGTACTTCAGCTAGAACACTACAGTTATTCCCCATACTTCAGCTAGAACACTACAGTTATTCCCCATACTTCAGCTAGAACACTACAGTTATTCCCCATACTTCAGCTAGAACACTACAGTTACTCCCCGTACTTCAGCTAGAACACTACAGTTATTCCCCGAACTTCTGACTCAGAACACTAGTTATTCCCCGTACTTCAGCATCTAACCCTACAGTTATTCCCCGTACTTCAGCTAGAACACTACAGTTATTCCCCATACTTCTGACTCAGAACACTACAGTTATTCCCCATACTTCTGACTCAGAATACTACAGTTATTCCCCATACTTCTGATTCAGAACACTACAGTTATTCCCCATACTTCTGACTCAGAACACTACAGTTATTCCCCATACTTCTGACTCAGACCACTACAGTTATTCCCCTTACTTCTGACTCAGAACACTACAGTTATTCCCCATACTTCTGACTCAGAACACTACAGTTATTCCCCATACTTCTGACTCAGAACACTACAGTTATTCCCCATACTTCTGACTCAGAACACTACAGTTATTCCCCATACTTCTGACTCAGACCACTACAGTTATTCCCCTTACTTCTGACTCAGGACACTACAGTTATTCCCCTTACTTCTGACTCAGACCACTACAGTTATTCCCCATACTTCAGCTAGAACACTACAGTTATTCCCCATACTTCTGACTCAGACCACTACAGTTATTCCCCTTACTTCTGACTCAGGACACTACAGTTATTCCCCTTACTTCTGACTCAGACCACTACAGTTATTCCCCATACTTCAGCTAGAACACTACAGTTATTCCCCGTACTTCAGCTAGAACACTACAGTTATTCCCTGTACTTCAGCTAGAACACTACAGTTATTCCCTGTACTTCAGCATCTAACCCTACAGTTATTCCCCGTACTTCAGCTAGAACACTACAGTTATTCCCCGTACTTCAGCTAGAACACTACAGTTATTCCCCGTACTTCAGCTAGAACACTACAGTTATTCCCCATACTTCAGCTAGAACACTACAGTTATTCCCTGTACTTCAGCATCTAACCCTACAGTTATTCCCCGTACTTCAGCTAGAACACTACAGTTATTCCCCATACTTCAGCTAGAACACTACAGTTATTCCCCGTACTTCAGCTAGAACACTACAGTTATTCCCCATACTTCAGCTAGAACACTACAGTTATTCCCCATACTTCAGCTAGAACACTACAGTTATTCCCCGTACTTCAGCATCTAACCCTACAGTTATTCCCCGTACTTCAGCTAGAACACTACAGTTATTCCCCGTACTTCAGCTAGAACACTACAGTTATTCCCCATACTTCAGCTAGAACACTACAGTTATTCCCCATACTTCAGCTAGAACACTACAGTTATTCCCCATACTTCAGCTAGAACACTACAGTTACTCCCCGTACTTCAGCTAGAACACTACAGTTATTCCCCATACTTCTGACTCAGACCACTACAGTTATTCCCTGTACTTCTGACTCAGACCACTACAGTTATTCCCTGTACTTCTGACTCAGAACACTACAGTTATTCCCCTTACTTCTGACTCAGAACACTACAGTTATTCCCTGTACTTCTGACTTAGAACACTACAGTTATTCCCCATACTTCTGACTCAGACCACTACAGTTATTCCCCATACTTCTGACTCAGAACACTACAGTTATTCCCTGTACTTCTGACTCAGAACACTACAGTTATTCCCCATACTTCTGACTCAGAACACTACAGTTATTCCCTGTACTTCTGACTCAGACCACTACAGTTATTCCCTGTACTTCTGATTCAGAACACTACAGTTATTCCCTGTACTTCTGACTCAGACCACTACAGTTATTCCCTGTACTTCTGATTCAAAACACTACAGTTATTCCCCATACTTCTGACTCAGAACACTACAGTTATTCCCTGTACTTCTGACTCAGACCACTACAGTTATTCCCTGTACTTCGGATTCAGAACACTACAGTTATTCCCTGTACTTCTGACTCAGAACACTACAGTTATTCCCCATACTTCTGACTCAGAACACTACAGTTATTCCCTGTACTTCTGACTCAGAACACTACAGTTATTCCCTGTACTTCTGACTCAGACCACTACAGTTATTCCCCTTACTTCTGACTCAGGACACTACAGGTATTCCCCTTACTTCTGACTCAGACCACTACAGTTATTCCCCATACTTCTGACTCAGACCACTACAGTTATTCCCTGTACTTCTGACTCAGAACACTACAGTTATTCCCTGTACTTCTGACTCAGAACACTACAGTTATTCCCTGTACTTCTGACTCAGACCACTACAGTTATTCCCCATACTTCTGACTCAGAACACTACAGTTATTCCCTGTACTTCTGACTCAGAACACTACAGTTATTCCCCATACTTCTGACTCAGAACACTACAGTAATTCCCTGTACTTCTGACTCAGAACACTACAGTTATTCCCCATACTTCTGACTCAGACCACTACAGTTATTCCCTGTACTTCTGACTCAGAACACTACAGTTATTCCCTGTACTTCTGACTCAGAACACTACAGTTATTCCCCTTACTTCTGACTCAGAACACTACAGTTATTCCCCATACTTCTGACTTAGAACACTACAGTTATTCCCCATACTTCTGACTCAGACCACTACAGTTATTCCCCATACTTCTGACTCAGAACACTACAGTTATTCCCTGTACTTCTGACTCAGAACACTACAGTTATTCCCCATACTTCTGACTCAGACCACTACAGTTATTCCCCATACTTCTGACTCAGAACACTACAGTTATTCCCTGTCCTTCTGACTCAGAACACTACAGTTATTCCCTGTACTTCTGACTCAGACCACTACAGTTATTCCCTGTACTTCTGATTCAGAACACTACAGTTATTCCCTGTACTTCTGACTCAGACCACTACAGTTATTCCCTGTACTTCTGACTCAGAACACTACAGTTATTCCCTGTACTTCTGACGCAGAACACTACAGTTATTCCCCATACTTCAGCTAGAACACTACAGTTATTCCCCATACTTCAGCTAGAACACTACAGTTATTCCCCATACTTCAGCTAGAACACTACAGTTATTCCCAGTACTTCAGCATCTAACACTACAGTTATTCCCCATACTTCAGCTAGAACACTACAGTTATTCCCAGTACTTCAGCTAGAACACTACAGTAATTCCCCATACTTCAGCTAGAACACTACAGTTATTCCCCATACTTCAGCTAGAACACTACAGTTATTCCCCATACTTCAGCTAGAACACTACAGTTATTCCCCGTACTTCAGCATCTAACCCTACAGTTATTCCCCGTACTTCAGCTAGAACACTACAGTTATTCCCCATACTTCAGCTAGAACACTACAGTTATTCCCAGTACTTCAGCATCTAACCCTACAGTTATTCCCAGTACTTCAGCATCTACCCCTACAGTTATTCCCCATACTTCAGCTAGAACACTACAGTTATTCCCTGTACTTCTGACGCAGAACACTACAGTTATTCCCCATACTTCAGCTAGAACACTACAGTTATTCCCCGTACTTCTGACTCAGAACACTACAGTTACTCCCCGTACCTCAGCTAGAACACTACAGTTATTCCCTGTACTTCAGCATCTAACCCTACAGTTATTCCCCGTACTTCAGCTAGAACACTACAGTTATTCCCCATACTTCAGCTAGAACACTACAGTTATTCCCCATACTTCAGCTAGAACACTACAGTTATTCCCCATACTTCAGCTAGAACACTACAGTTATTCCCCGTACTTCAGCTAGAACACTACAGTTATTCCCTGTACTTCAGCTAGAACACTACAGTTATTCCCTGTACTTCAGCATCTAACCCTACAGTTATTCCCCGTACTTCAGCTAGAACACTACAGTTATTCCCCGTACTTCAGCTAGAACACTACAGTTATTCCCCGTACTTCAGCTAGAACACTACAGTTATTCCCCATACTTCAGCTAGAACACTACAGTTATTCCCCGTACTTCAGCTAGAACACTACAGTTATTCCCCATACTTCAGCTAGAACACTACAGTTATTCCCCATACTTCAGCTAGAACACTACAGTTATTCCCCGTACTTCTGACTCAGAACACTACAGTTATTCCCCATACTTCAGCTAGAACACTACAGTTATTCCCCGTACTTCAGCTAGAACACTACAGTAATTCCCTGTACTTCAGCTAGAACACTACAGTTATTCCCTCTACTTCAGCATCGAACCCTACAGTTATTCCCCGTACTTCAGCTAGAACACTACAGTTATTCCCCATACTTCAGCTAGAACACTACAGTTATTCCCCGTACTTCAGCTAGAACACTACAGTTATTCCCCATACTTCAGCTAGAACACTACAGTTATTCCCCATACTTCAGCTAGAACACTACAGTTATTCCCCATACTTCAGCTAGAACACTACAGTTATTCCCCATACTTCTGACTCAGAACTCTACAGTTATTCCCCATACTTCAGCTAGAACACTACAGTTATTCCCCATACTTCAGCTAGAACACTACAGTTATTCCCCGTACTTCAGCTAGAACACTACAGTTATTCCCCATACTTCAGCTAGAACACTACAGTTATTCCCCATACTTCAGCTAGAACACTACAGTTATTCCCCGTACTTCAGCATCTAACCCTACAGTTATTCCCCGTACTTCAGCTAGAACACTACAGTTATTCCCCGTACTTCAGCTAGAACACTACAGTTATTCCCAGTACTTCAGCATCTAACCCTACAGTTATTCCCAGTACTTCAGCATCTACCCCTACAGTTATTCCCCATACTTCAGCTAGAACACTACAGTTATTCCCCATACTTCTGACGCAGAACACTACAGTTATTCCCCGTACTTCTGACTCAGAACACTACAGTTACTCCCCGTACTTCAGCTAGAACACTACAGTTATTCCCTGTACTTCAGAATCTAACCCTACAGTTATTCCCCGTACTTCAGCTAGAACACTACAGTTATTCCCCGTACTTCAGCTAGAACACTACAGTTATTCCCCATACTTCAGCTAGAACACTACAGTTATTCCCCATACTTCAGCTAGAACACTACAGTTATTCCCCGTACTTCAGCTAGAACACTACAGTTATTCCCTGTACTTCAGCTAGAACACTACAGTTATTCCCCGTACTTCAGCTAGAACACTACAGTTATTCCCCGTACTTCAGCTAGAACACTACAATTACTCCCTGTACTTCAGCTAGAACACTACAGTTATTCCCTGTACTTCAGCATCTAACCCTACAGTTATTCCCCGTATTTCAGCTAGAATACTACAGTTATTCCCCATACTTCAGCTAGAACACTACAGTTATTCCCCATACTTCAGCTAGAACACTACAGTTATTCCCCGTACTTCAGCTAGAACACTACAGTTATTCCCTGTACTTCAGCTAGAACACTACAGTTATTCCCCGTACTTCAGCTAGAACACTACAGTTATTCCCCGTACTTCAGCTAGAACACTACAGTTACTCCCTGTACTTCAGCTAGAACACTACAGTTATTCCCTGTACTTCAGCATCTAACCCTACAGTTATTCCCCGTACTTCAGCTAGAATACTACAGTTATTCCCCATACTTCAGCTAGAACACTACAGTAATTCCCTGTACTTCAGCTAGAACACTACAGTTATTCCCTGTACTTCAGCATCGAACCCTACAGTTATTCCCCGTACTTCAGCTAGAACACTACAGTTATTCCCCATACTTCAGCTAGAACACTACAGTTATTCCCCGTACTTCAGCTAGAACACTACAGTTATTCCCCATACTTCAGATAGAACACTACAGTTATTCCCCATACTTCAGCTAGAACACTACAGTTATTCCCCATACTTCAGCTAGAACACTACAGTTATTCCCCATACTTCTGACTAGGAACACTACAGTTATTCCCCATACTTCAGCTAGAACACTACAGTTATTCCCCATACTTCAGCTAGAACACTACAGTTATTCCCCGTACTTCAGCTAGAACACTACAGTTATTCCCCGTACTTCAGCTAGAACACTACAGTTATTCCCCATACTTCAGCTAGAACACTACAGTTATTCCCCGTACTTCAGCATCTAACCCTACAGTTATTCCCCGTACTTCAGCTAGAACACTACAGTTATTCCCCGTACTTCAGCTAGAACACTACAGTTATTCCCCATACTTCAGCTAGAACACTACAGTTATTCCCCATACTTCAGCTAGAACACTACAGTTATTCCCCATACTTCAGCTAGAACACTACAGTTACTCCCCGTACTTCAGCTAGAACACTACAGTTATTCCCCGAACTTCTGACTCAGAACACTAGTTATTCCCCGTACTTCAGCATCTAACCCTACAGTTATTCCCCGTACTTCAGCTAGAACACTACAGTTATTCCCCATACTTCTGACTCAGAACACTACAGTTATTCCCCATACTTCAGCTAGAACACTACAGTTATTCCCCATACTTCAGCTAGAACACTACAGTTATTCCCCGTACTTCAGCTAGAACACTACAGTTATTCCCCATACTTCAGCTAGAACACTACAGTTACTCCCCGTACTTCAGCTAGAACACTACAGTTATTCCCCGAACTTCTGACTCAGAACACTAGTTATTCCCCGTACTTCAGCATCTAACCCTACAGTTATTCCCCGTACTTCAGCTAGAACACTACAGTTATTCCCCATAATTCTGACTCAGAACACTACAGTTATTCCCCATACTTCTGACTCAGAACACTACAGTTATTCCCCATACTTCTGACTCAGAACACTACAGTTATTCCCCATACTTCTGACTCAGAACACTACAGTTATTCCCCATACTTCTGACTCAGACCACTACAGTTATTCCCCTTACTTCTGACTCAGGACACTACAGTTATTCCCCTTACTTCTGACTCAGACGACTACAGTTATTCCCCATACTTCAGCTAGAACACTACAGTTATTCCCTGTACTTCAGCTAGAACACTACAGTTATTCCCTGTACTTCAGCTAGAACACTACAGTTATTCCCTGTACTTCAGCATCTAACCCTACAGTTATTCCCCGTACTTCAGCTAGAACACTACAGTTATTCCCCATACTTCAGCTAGAACACTACAGTTATTCCCCGTACTTCAGCTAGAACACTACAGTTATTCCCCGTACTTCAGCTAGAACACTACAGTTATTCCCCGTACTTCAGCTAGAACACTACAGTTATTCCCCATACTTCAGCTAGAACACTACAGTTATTCCCCATACTTCAGCTAGAACACTACAGTTATTCCCCATACTTCAGCTAGAACACTACAGTTACTCCCCGTACTTCAGCTAGAACACTACAGTTATTCCCCGTACTTCTGACTCAGAACACTACAGTTATTCCCCATACTTCAGCTAGAACACTACAGTTATTCCCCGTACTTCAGCTAGAACACTACAGTAATTCCCTGTACTTCAGCTAGAACACTACAGTTATTCCCTCTACTTCAGCATCGAACCCTACAGTTATTCCCCGTACTTCAGCTAGAACACTACAGTTATTCCCCATACTTCAGCTAGAACACTACAGTTATTCCCCGTACTTCAGCTAGAACACTACAGTTATTCCCCATACTTCAGCTAGAACACTACAGTTATTCCCCATACTTCAGCTAGAACACTACAGTTATTCCCCATACTTCAGCTAGAACACTACAGTTATTCCCCATACTTCTGACTCAGAACTCTACAGTTATTCCCCATACTTCAGCTAGAACACTACAGTTATTCCCCATACTTCAGCTAGAACACTACAGTTATTCCCCGTACTTCAGCTAGAACACTACAGTTATTCCCCATACTTCAGCTAGAACACTACAGTTATTCCCCATACTTCAGCTAGAACACTACAGTTATTCCCCGTACTTCAGCATCTAACCCTACAGTTATTCCCCGTACTTCAGCTAGAACACTACAGTTATTCCCCGTACTTCAGCTAGAACACTACAGTTATTCCCAGTACTTCAGCATCTAACCCTACAGTTATTCCCAGTACTTCAGCATCTACCCCTACAGTTATTCCCCATACTTCAGCTAGAACACTACAGTTATTCCCCATACTTCTGACGCAGAACACTACAGTTATTCCCCGTACTTCTGACTCAGAACACTACAGTTACTCCCCGTACTTCAGCTAGAACACTACAGTTATTCCCTGTACTTCAGAATCTAACCCTACAGTTATTCCCCGTACTTCAGCTAGAACACTACAGTTATTCCCCGTACTTCAGCTAGAACACTACAGTTATTCCCCATACTTCAGCTAGAACACTACAGTTATTCCCCATACTTCAGCTAGAACACTACAGTTATTCCCCGTACTTCAGCTAGAACACTACAGTTATTCCCTGTACTTCAGCTAGAACACTACAGTTATTCCCCGTACTTCAGCTAGAACACTACAGTTATTCCCCGTACTTCAGCTAGAACACTACAGTTACTCCCTGTACTTCAGCTAGAACACTACAGTTATTCCCTGTACTTCAGCATCCAACCCTACAGTTATTCCCCGTACTTCAGCTAGAATACTACAGTTATTCCCCATACTTCAGCTAGAACACTACAGTTATTCCCCATACTTCAGCTAGAACACTACAGTTATTCCCCGTACTTCAGCTAGAACACTACAGTTATTCCCTGTACTTCAGCTAGAACACTACAGTTATTCCCCGTACTTCAGCTAGAACACTACAGTTATTCCCCGTACTTCAGCTAGAACACTACAGTTACTCCCTGTACTTCAGCTAGAACACTACAGTTATTCCCTGTACTTCAGCATCTAACCCTACAGTTATTCCCCGTACTTCAGCTAGAATACTACAGTTATTCCCCATACTTCAGCTAGAACACTACAGTAATTCCCTGTACTTCAGCTAGAACACTACAGTTATTCCCTGTACTTCAGCATCGAACCCTACAGTTATTCCCCGTACTTCAGCTAGAACACTACAGTTATTCCCCATACTTCAGCTAGAACACTACAGTTATTCCCCGTACTTCAGCTAGAACACTACAGTTATTCCCCATACTTCAGATAGAACACTACAGTTATTCCCCATACTTCAGCTAGAACACTACAGTTATTCCCCATACTTCAGCTAGAACACTACAGTTATTCCCCATACTTCTGACTAGGAACACTACAGTTATTCCCCATACTTCAGCTAGAACACTACAGTTATTCCCCATACTTCAGCTAGAACACTACAGTTATTCCCCGTACTTCAGCTAGAACACTACAGTTATTCCCCGTACTTCAGCTAGAACACTACAGTTATTCCCCATACTTCAGCTAGAACACTACAGTTATTCCCCGTACTTCAGCATCTAACCCTACAGTTATTCCCCGTACTTCAGCTAGAACACTACAGTTATTCCCCGTACTTCAGCTAGAACACTACAGTTATTCCCCATACTTCAGCTAGAACACTACAGTTATTCCCCATACTTCAGCTAGAACACTACAGTTATTCCCCATACTTCAGCTAGAACACTACAGTTACTCCCCGTACTTCAGCTAGAACACTACAGTTATTCCCCGAACTTCTGACTCAGAACACTAGTTATTCCCCGTACTTCAGCATCTAACCCTACAGTTATTCCCCGTACTTCAGCTAGAACACTACAGTTATTCCCCATAATTCTGACTCAGAACACTACAGTTATTCCCCATACTTCTGACTCAGAACACTACAGTTATTCCCCATACTTCTGACTCAGAACACTACAGTTATTCCCCATACTTCTGACTCAGAACACTACAGTTATTCCCCATACTTCTGACTCAGACCACTACAGTTATTCCCCTTACTTCTGACTCAGGACACTACAGTTATTCCCCTTACTTCTGACTCAGACGACTACAGTTATTCCCCATACTTCAGCTAGAACACTACAGTTATTCCCTGTACTTCAGCTAGAACACTACAGTTATTCCCTGTACTTCAGCTAGAACACTACAGTTATTCCCTGTACTTCAGCATCTAACCCTACAGTTATTCCCCGTACTTCAGCTAGAACACTACAGTTATTCCCCATACTTCAGCTAGAACACTACAGTTATTCCCCGTACTTCAGCTAGAACACTACAGTTATTCCCCGTACTTCAGCTAGAACACTACAGTTATTCCCCGTACTTCAGCTAGAACACTACAGTTATTCCCCATACTTCAGCTAGAACACTACAGTTATTCCCCATACTTCAGCTAGAACACTACAGTTATTCCCCATACTTCAGCTAGAACACTACAGTTACTCCCCGTACTTCAGCTAGAACACTACAGTTATTCCCCGAACTTCTGACTCAGAACACTAGTTATTCCCCGTACTTCAGCATCTAACCCTACAGTTATTCCCCGTACTTCAGCTAGAACACTACAGTTATTCCCCATACTTCTGACTCAGAACACTACAGTTATTCCCCATACTTCAGCTAGAACACTACAGTTATTCCCCATACTTCAGCTAGAACACTACAGTTATTCCCCGTACTTCAGCTAGAACACTACAGTTATTCCCTGTACTTCAGCTAGAACACTACAGTTATTCCCCGTACTTCAGCTAGAACACTACAGTTATTCCCCGTACTTCAGCTAGAACACTACAGTTACTCCCTGTACTTCAGCTAGAACACTACAGTTATTCCCTGTACTTCAGCTAGAACACTACAGTTATTCCCCGTACTTCAGCTAGAACACTACAGTTATTCCCCGTACTTCAGCTAGAACACTACAGTTACTCCCCATACTTCAGCTAGAACACTACAGTTACTCCCCGTACTTCAGCTAGAACACTACAGTTATTCCCCGAACTTCTGACTCAGAACACTAGTAGTTCCCCGTACTTCAGCATCTAACCCTACAGTTATTCCCCGTACTTCAGCTAGAACACTACAGTTATTCCCCATACTTCTGACTCAGAACACTACAGTTATTCCCCATACTTCAGCTAGAACACTACAGTTATTCCCCATACTTCAGCTAGAACACTACAGTTATTCCCCGTACTTCAGCTAGAACACTACAGTTATTCCCCATACTTCAGCTAGAACACTACAGTTACTCCCCGTACTTCAGCTAGAACACTACAGTTATTCCCCGAACTTCTGACTCAGAACACTAGTTATTCCCCGTACTTCAGCATCTAACCCTACAGTTATTCCCCGTACTTCAGCTAGAACACTACAGTTATTCCCCATAATTCTGACTCAGAACACTACAGTTATTCCCCATACTTCTGACTCAGAACACTACAGTTATTCCCCATACTTCTGACTCAGAACACTACAGTTATTCCCCATACTTCTGACTCAGAACACTACAGTTATTCCCCATACTTCTGACTCAGACCACTACAGTTATTCCCCTTACTTCTGACTCAGGACACTACAGTTATTCCCCTTACTTCTGACTCAGACGACTACAGTTATTCCCCATACTTCAGCTAGAACACTACAGTTATTCCCTGTACTTCAGCTAGAACACTACAGTTATTCCCTGTACTTCAGCTAGAACACTACAGTTATTCCCTGTACTTCAGCATCTAACCCTACAGTTATTCCCCGTACTTCAGCTAGAACACTACAGTTATTCCCCATACTTCAGCTAGAACACTACAGTTATTCCCCGTACTTCAGCTAGAACACTACAGTTATTCCCCGTACTTCAGCTAGAACACTACAGTTATTCCCCGTACTTCAGCTAGAACACTACAGTTATTCCCCATACTTCAGCTAGAACACTACAGTTATTCCCCATACTTCAGCTAGAACACTACAGTTATTCCCCATACTTCAGCTAGAACACTACAGTTATTCCCCATACTTCAGCTAGAACACTACAGTTACTCCCCGTACTTCAGCTAGAACACTACAGTTATTCCCCGAACTTCTGACTCAGAACACTAGTTATTCCCCGTACTTCAGCTAGAACACTACAGTTATTCCCCATACTTCTGACTCAGAACACTACAGTTATTCCCCATACTTCAGCTAGAACACTACAGTTATTCCCCATACTTCAGCTAGAACACTACAGTTATTCCCCGTACTTCAGCTAGAACACTACAGTTATTCCCTGTACTTCAGCTAGAACACTACAGTTATTCCCCGTACTTCAGCTAGAACACTACAGTTATTCCCCGTACTTCAGCTAGAACACTACAGTTACTCCCTGTACTTCAGCTAGAACACTACAGTTATTCCCTGTACTTCAGCTAGAACACTACAGTTATTCCCCGTACTTCAGCTAGAACACTACAGTTATTCCCCGTACTTCAGCTAGAACACTACAGTTACTCCCCATACTTCAGCTAGAACACTACAGTTACTCCCCGTACTTCAGCTAGAACACTACAGTTATTCCCCGAACTTCTGACTCAGAACACTAGTTATTCCCCGTACTTCAGCATCTAACCCTACAGTTATTCCCCGTACTTCAGCTAGAACACTACAGTTATTCCCCATACTTCTGACTCAGAACACTACAGTTATTCCCCATACTTCAGCTAGAACACTACAGTTATTCCCCATACTTCAGCTAGAACACTACAGTTATTCCCCGTACTTCAGCTAGAACACTACAGTTATTCCCCATACTTCAGCTAGAACACTACAGTTACTCCCCGTACTTCAGCTAGAACACTACAGTTATTCCCCGAACTTCTGACTCAGAACACTAGTTATTCCCCGTACTTCAGCATCTAACCCTACAGTTATTCCCCGTACTTCAGCTAGAACACTACAGTTATTCCCCATAATTCTGACTCAGAACACTACAGTTATTCCCCATACTTCTGACTCAGAACACTACAGTTATTCCCCATACTTCTGACTCAGAACACTACAGTTATTCCCCATACTTCTGACTCAGAACACTACAGTTATTCCCCATACTTCTGACTCAGACCACTACAGTTATTCCCCTTACTTCTGACTCAGGACACTACAGTTATTCCCCTTACTTCTGACTCAGACGACTACAGTTATTCCCCATACTTCAGCTAGAACACTACAGTTATTCCCTGTACTTCAGCTAGAACACTACAGTTATTCCCTGTACTTCAGCTAGAACACTACAGTTATTCCCTGTACTTCAGCATCTAACCCTACAGTTATTCCCCGTACTTCAGCTAGAACACTACAGTTATTCCCCATACTTCAGCTAGAACACTACAGTTATTCCCCGTACTTCAGCTAGAACACTACAGTTATTCCCCGTACTTCAGCTAGAACACTACAGTTATTCCCCGTACTTCAGCTAGAACACTACAGTTATTCCCCATACTTCAGCTAGAACACTACAGTTATTCCCCATACTTCAGCTAGAACACTACAGTTATTCCCCATACTTCAGCTAGAACACTACAGTTACTCCCCGTACTTCAGCTAGAACACTACAGTTATTCCCCGAACTTCTGACTCAGAACACTAGTTATTCCCCGTACTTCAGCATCTAACCCTACAGTTATTCCCCGTACTTCAGCTAGAACACTACAGTTATTCCCCATACTTCTGACTCAGAACACTACAGTTATTCCCCATACTTCTGACTCAGAATACTACAGTTATTCCCCATACTTCTGACTCAGAACACTACAGTTATTCCCCATACTTCTGACTCAGAACACTACAGTTATTCCCCATACTTCTGACTCAGACCACTACAGTTATTCCCCTTACTTCTGACTCAGAACACTACAGTTATTCCCCATACTTCTGACTCAGAACACTACAGTTATTCCCCATACTTCTGACTCAGAACACTACAGTTATTCCCCATACTTCTGACTCAGAACACTACAGTTATTCCCCATACTTCTGACTCAGACCACAACAGTTATTCCCCTTACTTCTGACTCAGGACACTACAGTTATTCCCCTTACTTCTGACTCAGACCACTACAGTTATTCCCCATACTTCAGCTAGAACACTACAGTTATTCCCCATACTTCTGACTCAGAACACTACAGTTATTCCCCATACTTCTGACTCAGACCACTACAGTTATTCCCCTTACTTCTGACTCAGGACACTACAGTTATTCCCCTTACTTCTGACTCAGACCACTACAGTTATTCCCCATACTTCAGCTAGAACACTACAGTTATTCCCCGTACTTCAGCTAGAACACTACAGTTATTCCCTGTACTTCAGCTAGAACACTACAGTTATTCCCTGTACTTCAGCATCTAACCCTACAGTTATTCCCCGTACTTCAGCTAGAACACTACAGTTATTCCCCGTACTTCAGCTAGAACACTACAGTTATTCCCCGTACTTCAGCTAGAACACTACAGTTATTCCCCATACTTCAGCTAGAACACTACAGTTATTCCCTGTACTTCAGCATCTAACCCTACAGTTATTCCCCGTACTTCAGCTAGAACACTACAGTTATTCCCCATACTTCAGCTAGAACACTACAGTTATTCCCCGTACTTCAGCTAGAACACTACAGTTATTCCCCATACTTCAGCTAGAACACTACAGTTATTCCCCATACTTCAGCTAGAACACTACAGTTATTCCCCGTACTTCAGCATCTAACCCTACAGTTATTCCCCGTACTTCAGCTAGAACACTACAGTTATTCCCCGTACTTCAGCTAGAACACTACAGTTATTCCCCATACTTCAGCTAGAACACTACAGTTATTCCCCATACTTCTGACTAGGAACACTACAGTTATTCCCCATACTTCAGCTAGAACACTACAGTTACTCCCCGTACTTCAGCTAGAACACTACAGTTATTCCCCATACTTCTGACTCAGACCACTACAGTTATTCCCTGTACTTCTGACTCAGACCACTACAGTTATTCCCTGTACTTCTGACTCAGAACACTACAGTTATTCCCCTTACTTCTGACTCAGAACACTACAGTTATTCCCTGTACTTCTGACTTAGAACACTACAGTTATTCCCCATACTTCTGACTCAGAACACTACAGTTATTCCCTGTACTTCTGACTCAGAACACTACAGTTATTCCCCATACTTCTGACCCAGAACACTACAGTTATTCCCTGTACTTCTGACTCAGACCACTACAGTTATTCCCTGTACTTCTGATTCAGAACACTACAGTTATTCCCTGTACTTCTGACTCAGACCACTACAGTTATTCCCTGTACTTCTGATTCAGAACACTACAGTTATTCCCCATACTTCTGACTCAGAACACTACAGTTATTCCCTGTACTTCTGACTCAGACCACTACAGTTATTCCCTGTACTTCGGATTCAGAACACTACAGTTATTCCCTGTACTTCTGACTCAGAACACTACAGTTATTCCCCATACTTCTGACTCAGAACACTACAGTTATTCCCTGTACTTCTGACTCAGAACACTACAGTTATTCCCTGTACTTCTGACTCAGACCACTACAGTTATTCCCCTTACTTCTGACTCAGGACACTACAGTTATTCCCCTTACTTCTGACTCAGACCACTACAGTTATTCCCCATACTTCTGACTCAGACCACTATAGTTATTCCCTGTACTTCTGACTCAGAACACTACAGTTATTCCCTGTACTTCTGACTCAGAACACTACAGTTATTCCCTGTACTTCTGACTCAGACCACTACAGTTATTCCCCATACTTCTGACTCAGAACACTACAGTTATTCCCTGTACTTCTGACTCAGAACACTACAGTTATTCCCCATACTTCTGACTCAGAACACTACAGTTATTCCCTGTACTTCTGACTCAGAACACTACAGTTATTCCCCAAACTTCTGACTCAGACCACTACAGTTATTCCCTGTACTTCTGACTCAGAACACTACAGTTATTCCCTGTACTTCTGACTCAGAACACTACAGTTATTCCCCTTACTTCTGACTCAGAACACTACAGTTATTCCCCATACTTCTGACTTAGAACACTACAGTTATTCCCCATACTTCTGACTCAGACCACTACAGTTATTCCCCATACTTCTGACTCAGAACACTACAGTTATTCCCTGTACTTCTGACTCAGACCACTACAGTTATTCCCCATACTTCTGACTCAGAACACTACAGTTATTCCCTGTACTTCTGACTCAGAACACTACAGTTATTCCCTGTACTTCTGACTCAGAACACTACAGTTATTCCCCATACTTCTGACTCAGAACACTACAGTTATTCCCTGTACTTCTGACTCAGACCACTACAGTTATTCCCTGTACTTCTGACTCAGACCACTACAGTTATTCCCTGTACTTCTGATTCAGAACACTACAGTTATTCCCTGTACTTCTGACTCAGACCACTACAGTTATTCCCTGTACTTCTGACTCAGACCACTACAGTTATTCCCTGTACTTCTGACTCAGACCACTACAGTTATTCCCTGTACTTCTGACTCAGACCACTACAGTTATTCCCCATACTTCTGACTCAGAACACTACAGTTATTCCCTGTACTTCTGACTCAGAACACTACAGTTATTCCCTGTACTTCTGACTCAGAACACTACAGTTATTCCCCATACTTCTGACTCAGAACACTACAGTTATTCCCTGTACTTCTGACTCAGACCACTACAGTTATTCCCTGTACTTCTGACTCAGAACACTACAGTTATTCCCTGTACTTCTGACTCAGAACAGTACAGTTATTCCCCATACTTCTGACTCAGAACAGTCCTAAAGCCTTTTAAAATATATGAATATATATATATATATATATATATATATATATATATATAAATACATGTTTTTTGTTCAACGTTTCGCAGACGACACATCAATTGTCAGTTATGAGATGATTAGTTCCAGCCAAGCAATCTGATTGGTCAAAATTTGACTGTCAAAGTGTATTTGTGGAGCACACTGTATTTTGTGAACATATATTAATTATAGTAATACATTAAATTAAAAACATAGATGCGAAATTAACAAACCAACTCTACCTACCCGAAGATTGGCGGTAGCACCTTCTGTCCCGATGGAGACAGTCTATCTGGGTCCTGAACCAGGGGAATAACCAGAGGAGGGGGTTGAGGCAGAGGTTTGCACCCCAGGTTAGGCCTTTCGTTCTGGGCTAGCCCTGGCCCTGTGCCCCCCTGGCTGTCGGAGAGGCTGGGTCTCTGGAGGCTGTTCCCACAGATGGAGGCCTCGTCAGAGAGTTTACGTCCCCCAGGCGAGTGCATCGATCCGCGGCGGACCGAGCTACACTGGGGTGTCCGGCAGAGTTTACGCCACAGGGTGACCAGGATGGTCGCTAGGATGACCGCCAGACACAGGGATATACCGGCCACGACTACCAGGTTACCACCGAGTAAGGAGGAGGCTGGAGGAGGCGGGAGGGACGGAGAGGGAGCGGGAAGGACTGGAAAACAGAGAGAGATGGAAAGAGGAAGTGAGAAGGGGATAGGGAGAGGAAGTGAGAAGGGGATAGGGAGAGGAAGTGAGAAGGGGATAGGGAGAGGAAGTGAGAAGGGGATAGGGAGAGGAAGTGAGAAGGGGATAGGGAGAGGACGTGAGAAGAGGATAGGGAGAGGACGTGAGAAGGGGATAGGGAGAGGAAGTGAGAAGGGGATAGGGAGAGGACGTGAGAAGGGGATAGGGAGAGGACGTGAGAAGGGGATAGGGAGAGGACGTGAGAAGGGGATAGGGAGAGGAAGTGAGAAGGGGATAGGGAGAGGACGTGAGAAGGGGATAGGGAGAGGAAGTGAGAAGGGGATAGGGAGAGGACGTGAGAAGGGGATAGGGAGAGGACGTGAGAAGGGGATAGGGAGAGGACGTGAGAAGGGGATAGGGAGAGGAAGTGAGAAGGGGATAGGGAGAGGACGTGAGAAGGGGATAGGGAGAGGACGTGAGAAGGGGATAGGGAGAGGACGTGAGAAGGGGATAGGGAGAGTAGAAAGAGAGAGAAATAGATTAGGGGATGGGGACAAGAGAAACAAGGTTAAGTTAGATGATTGAGGTAATCAGTATGACATCATTGAGGATAAGCCTATGAGCATAAGACAATGAAAATATGTATTTTTAGTAAAAAGATGTCTTTTCACGTCTTGTGGTGTTAGGGAAGTGACATTACTGGGGATAAAGATAAAACAGAAAGGAGAGAGAGTTGGAGGGACATACTGCATGACTGAAGATATGAGGAATATATAGAAACAGAGTTGTAAAGGAGAGAGAGAGTTGGAGGGAGATACTGCATGACTGAAGATATGAGGAAATGATAGAAACAGAGTTGTAAAGGAGAGAGAGAGTTGGAGGGACATACTGCATGACTGAAGATATGAGGAATATATAGAAACAGAGTTGTAAAGGAGAGAGAGAGTTGGAGGGAGATACTGCATGAATGAATATATGAGGAAATGATAGAAACAGAGTGGAAAGGAGAGAGAGAGTTGACATTAGATTATGTTAAGGACAACATACCTGTACAGTCTTCCAGTGAGCAGAGAGACTGTTCCTTGACCATGCCGGTGCACTGCATACTTCCACCACCGGAGGGCAGCAGACACTCTCGCACTCTCTCCCTCACCCCCTCTCCACAGCTCACACTGCACACGCTCCACGCCTGCCACACACCCCATGACTCTACGGAGAGAGGGGGGGGGGGGGAGCAAGAGTTTTTTGGGGGATCGAGCAGGAAATCACACACAGTAGCTCTCTAGCTGCTGAAAAAGAAATACTGGTCAGTGCTGGTCTGATGCTGGTCAGTGCTGGTCTGATGCTGGTCAGTGCTGGTCTGATGCTGGTCAGTGCTGGTCAGTGCTGGTCTGATGCTGGTCTGATGCTGGTCAGTGCTGGTCAGTGCTGGTGTGATGCTGGTCAGTGCTGGTCTGATGCTGGTCTGATGCTGGCCAGTGCTGGTCTGATGCTGGTCAGTACTGGTCTGATGCTGGTCAGTGCTGGTCTGATGCTGGTCAGTGCTGGTCCGATGCTGGTCTAATGCTGGTCAGTGCTGGTCAGTGCTGGTCTGATGCTGGTCTGATGCTGGTCAGTGCTGGTCTGATGCTGGTCTGATGCTGGTCAGTGCTGGTCTGATGCTGGTCAGTGCTGGTCTGATGCTGGTCAGTGCTGGTCAGTACTGGTCTGATGCTGGTCAGTACTGGTCAGTGCTCGTCTGATGCTGGTCTGATGCTGGTCTGATGCTGGTCAGTGCTGGACTGATGCTGGTCAGTGCTGGTCTGATACTGGTCAGTGCTGGTCAGTACTGGTCTGATGCTGGTCAGTACTGGTCAGTGCTGGTCTGATGCTGGTCAGTGCTGGACTGATGCTGGACTGATGCTGGTCAGTGCTGGTCAGTGCTGGTCTGATGCTGGTCAAGCTTTTTCTGATGCTGGCCGAGCTAGCATGGAGTTTAGGTTAAGGTTAGGGCTAGAATATAGCAGTTAGGGTTTGCGTTCAGGGTTAGGGGTGTAGGGACATGGTTGGGTCAGGGTTAGGAGTGTTGGGTCAGGGGTGTTGGGTCAGGGTTAGGGGTGTTGGGTCAGGGTTAGGGGTGTTGGGTCAGGGTTAGGGGTGTTGGGTCAGGGTTAAGAGTGTTGGGTCAGGGGTGTTGGGTCAGGGTTAAGAGTGTTGGGTCAGGGGTGTTGGGTCAGGGTTATGGGTGTAGGGACATGGTTGGGTCAGGGTTAGGGGTGTTGGGTCAGGGTTAGGGGTGTAGGGTCAGGGTTAGGAGTTTTGGGTCAGGGTTAGGGGTGTTGGGTCAGGGTTAGGGGTGTTGGGTCAGGGTGTAGGGTCATGGTTGGGTCAGGGTTAGGGGTGAAGGGTCAGGGTTGGGTCAGGGTGTAGGGTCATGTTTGGGTCAGGGTTAGGAGTGTAGGGTCATGGTTGGGTCAGGGTTAGGGGTGAAGGGTCAGGGTTGGGTCAGGGTGTAGGGTCATGTTTGGGTCAGGGTTAGGAGTGTAGGGTCATGGTTGGGTCAGGGTTAGGAGTGTAGGGTCATGGTTGGGTCAGGGTTAGGAGTGTAGGGTCATGGTTGGGTCAGGGTTAGGAGTGTAGGGTCATGGTTGGGTCAGGGGTCATGGTTGGGTCAGGGTTAGGGGTGAAGGGTCAGGGTTGGGTCAGGGTGTAGGGTCATGGTTGGGTCAGGGTTAGGAGTGTAGGGTCATGGTTGGGTCAGGGGTCATGGTTGGGTCAGGGTAAAGTTGTGTTCCTACCTGCGTTCCTGTTTACCACCAGGCAGGTCTGTGCTGGACTCGGGGAGCGGCTGAAGTTGAGCACAAATCTGAAGCAGTATTTATTCCTTCCTGGGTCAAACACCGAACAGTTGAATTCTGTCTCGTTCTCCCCCTGTGTCAGCCAATGAAACGCCAGTGGAACGGAGGGGGGCGGGCCCTCTGCCCCTACACCCCCTTCACCTGCTCCCCCCGCCCCTGTGCCCCCCTTTCCCTCGGACCCCACACCTCCGTCCCGGAATAAGAGGACCTTGCCGCTGATCAGAGCACAGGGAGGGGTCACCAGGCGTACAGATATCGCTCCCTCACAGCCTGACCTGGACGAGGAGGAGGAGAATCCTTACAAAACGACATCTATAAATGTTTAAACTGGCTGCAGAAGTTGTGCCAGGATTAAATCACTGCCATCTAGTGAGGTTAGCATAGGGCTAACATGCACCATGTAATCTTATGGGACCAGCTACAAGTTCGCTTTCTGTCACGTGCAAGTAAATCGACAATTTTGATTGGCTGATTCGCATTATGTGCGTGAGAACTTGTTTAACTTTTAAATGCTTGCTTATGTTCGCAAGTATGGCCCCACTGTATTCTGGTTCAATACAATACTTTGCAAAAGTGTGTGTGTGTGTGAGTGTGAGTGTGAGTGTGTATGTGAGTGTGTGTGTGTGTGTGTGTGTATGTGTGTGTGTGTGTGTGTGTGTGTGTGTGATTCTGTGTGTGTGTGTGTATGTGTGTGTGTGTGTGTGTACCTGTAGGAGTTTATGTTGTCCACCAGTAACTTATAGGAGAAGATCCTGGAGAGGTAGAGAGGGCCAGATGACTTGACATCCTGGTTTGTGTGAGGGGAGCGCAGCGCCACCCTGTAATCAAATAAAATACAACTTTATTTATACCACACATTCCCAACAATAAATTGCAGTGCTTCACACTCACTTAAAACAGATAACACAATATAATACATTTTTTAGACAAGAAGGAAATAGACGACCGCCCACAGGTAAAATGTGACGCAGCATGACTAAGCTAAATGCCACGCTGTATATAATACACACTCACTAGACAGTTTATTAGGAAAATGGTTCCCTCCTACAGACAGTGAGTCACTTGTCTTGCTATATAAAGCAGGCAGACAGGCATAATATGGTATGGTGATAATATGGTATGGTGATAATATGGTATGGTGAGGTCTCTCAGTATGGTGATAATATGGTATGTTAAGGTCTCTCAGTATGGTGATAATATGGTATGGTGGTAATATGGTATGGTGAGGTCTCTCAGTATGGTGATAATATGGTATGGTGATAATATGGTATGGTGAGGTCCCCCAGTATGGTGATAATATGGTATGGTGATAATATGGTATGGTGAGGTCCCCCAGTATGGTGATAATATGGTATGGTGAGGTCTCTCAGTATGGTGATAATATGGTATGGTGAGGTCTCTCAGCATGGTGATAATATGGTATGGTGAGGTCCCTCAGTATGGTGATAATATGGTATGGTGAGGTCTCTCAGTATGGTGATAATATGGTATGGTGATAATATGGTATGGAGAGGTCTCTCAGTATGGTGATAATATGGAGTATATATGGTGAGGTCTCTCAGTATGGTGATAATATGGTATGGTGAGGTCTCTCAGTATGGTGATAATATGGTATGGTGATAATATGGTATGGAGAGGTCTCTCAGTATGGTGATAATATGATGATAATATGGTATGGTGATAATATGGTATGGTGAGGTCTCTCAGTATGGTGATAATATGGTATGGTGAGGTCCCTCAGTATGGTGATAATATGGTATGGAGAGGTCTCAGTATGGTGATAATATGGTATGGGGATAATATGGTATGGTGAGGTCTCTCAGTATGGTGATAATATGGTATGGTGATAATATGGTATGGTGATAATATGGTATGGTGATAATATGGTATTGTGAGGTTGGTCTCTCAGTATGGTGATAATATGGTATGGTGAGGTCTCTCAGTATGGTGGTAATATGGTATGGTGAGGTCTCTCAGTATGGTGATAATATGGTATGGTGATAATATGGTATGGTGATAATATGGTATGGTGATAATATGGTATGGTGAGGTCTCTCAGTATGGTGATAATATGGTATGGTGACAATATGGTATGGTGATAATATGGTATGGAGAGGTCTCTCAGTATGGTGATAATATGGAGTATATATGGTGAGGTCTACAAGCATTTCGCTACACTACAAGCATTTCGCTACACTCGCATTAACATCTGCTAACCATGTGTATGTGACAAATAAAATTTGATTTGATTTGGTATGGTGATAACATGGTATGGTGAGGTCTCTCAGTATGGTGATAATATGGTATGTTGAGGTCTCTCAGTATGGTGATAATATGGTATGTTGAGGTCTCTCAGTATGGTGATAATATGGTATGGTGGTAATATGGTATGGTGAGGTCTCTCAGTATGGTGATAATATGGTATGGTGATAATATGGTATGGTGATAATATGGTATGGTGAGGTCTCTCAGTATGGTGATAATATGGTATGGTGATAATATGGTAAATTGAGGTCTCTCAGTATGGTGATAATATGGTATGGTGGTAATATGGTATGGTGATAATATGGTATGGTGATAATATGGTATGGTGAGGTCTCTCAGTATGGTGATAATATGGTATGTTGAGGTCTCTCAGTATGGTGATAATATGGTATGGTGGTAATATGGTATGGTGAGGTCTCTCAGTATGGTGATAATATGGTATGGTGATAATATGGTATGGTGAGGTCCCCCAGTATGGTGATAATATGGTATGGTGAGGTCCCTCAGTATGGTGATAATATGGTATGGTGATAATATGGTATGGTGATAATATGGTATGGTGAGGTCCCCCAGTATGGTGATAATATGGTATGGTGAGGTCTCTCAGTATGGTGATAATATGGTATGGTGAGGTCTCTCAGCATGGTGATAATATGGTATGGTGAGGTCCCTCAGTATGGTGATAATATGGTATGGTGAGGTCTCTCAGTATGGTGATAATATGGTATGGTGATAATATGGTATGGTGATAATATGGTATGGAGAGGTCTCTCAGTATGGTGATAATATGGAGTATATATGGTGAGGTCTACAAGCATTTCGCTACACTACAAGCATTTCGCTACACTCGCATTAACATCTGCTAACCATGTGTATGTGACAAATAAAATTTGATTTGATTTGATATGGTGATAATATGGTATGGTGATAATATGGTATGATGATAATATGGTATGGTGATAATATGGTATGGTGAGGTCTCTCAGTATGGTGATAATATGGTATGGTGAGGTGTCTCAGTATGGTGATAATATGGTATGGTGAGGTCTCTCAGTATGGTGATAATATGGTATGGTGAGGTCCCCCAGTATGATGATAATATGGTATGGTGATAATATGGTATGGTGAGGTCTCTCAGTATGGTGATAATATGGTATGGTGAGGTCCCTCAGTATGGTGATAATATGGTATGGTGAGGTCCCTCAGTATGGTGATAATATGGTATGGTGATAATATGATATGGTGATAATATGGTATGGTGAGGTCTCTCAGTATGGTGATAATATGGTATGGTGAGGTCTCTCAGTATGGTGATAATATGGTATGGTGGTAATATGGTATGGTGATAATATGGTATGGTGAGGTCTCTCAGTATGGTGATAATATGGTATGGTGAGGTCCCTCAGTATGGTGATAATATGGTATGGTGAGGTCCCTCAGTATGGTGATAATATGGTATGGTGATAATATGGTATGGTGATAATATGATATGGTGATAATATGGTATGGTGAGGTCCCTCAGTATGCTGATAATATGGTATGGTGAGGTCTCTCAGTATGGTGATAATATGGTATGGTGAGGTCTCTCAGTATGGTGATAATATGGTATGGTGATAATATGGTATGGTGAGGTCCCCAAGTATGGTGATAATATGGTATGGTGAGGTCTCTCAGTATGGTGATAATATGGTATGGTGAGGTCCCCCAGTATGGTGATAATATGGTATGGTGAGGTCCCTCAGTATGGTGATAATATGGTATGGTGATAATATGGTATGGTGAGGTCCCCCAGTATGGTGATAATATGGTATGGTGATAATATGGTATGGTGAGGTCCCCCAGTATGGTGATAATATGGTATGGTGATAATATGGTATGGTGAGGTCCCTCAGTATGGTGATAATATGGTATGGTGATAATATGATATGGTGAGGACTCTCAGTATGGTGATAATATGGTATGGTGATAATATGGTATGGTGAGGTCCCTCAGTATGGTGATAATATGGTATGGTGATAATATGGTATGGTGAGGTCTCTCAGTATGGTGATAATATGGTATGGTGGTAATATGGTATGGTGATAATATGGTATGGTGATAATATGGTATGGTGATAATATGGTATGGTGATAATATGGTATGGTGATAATATGGTATGGTGAGGTCTCTCAGTATGGTGATAATATGGTATGGTGAGGTCTCTCAGTATGGTGATAATATGGTATGGTGATAATATGGTATGGTGAGGTCTCTCAGTATGTTGAAGATATGGTATGGTGATAATATGGTATGGTGAGGTCCAAAAGGAGAGAGACTACTCCAAAAGGAGAGAGACTAATCAACAGGAGAGAGACTAATCAACAGGAGACTAATCCAAAAGGAGAGAGACTAATCAACAGGAGACTAATCCAAGGGAGAGAGACTAATCAAGAGGAGAGAGACTAATCAAGAGGAGAGAGACTAATCAACAGGAGAGACACTAATCAACAGGAGAGAGACTAATCAACAGGAGAGACACTAATCAACAGGAGAGAGACTAATCAACAGGAGAGAGACTAATCAACAGGAGAGAGACTAATCAACAGGAGAGAGACTAATCAACAGGAGAGAGACTAATCAACAGGAGAGACACTAATCAACAAGAGAGACACTAATCAACAGGAGAGACTAACTAGGTTTCCCCCTTCGGTAGGTTTTATCTTAGGATAAAAAACACATGATTTCTCTCTAGGTCTCCGTCTGCCTCTCTCGGTCTCTGTCTGCCTCTCTCGGTCTCTGTCTGCCTCTCTCGGTCTCTGTCTGCCTCTCTCGGTCTCTGTCTGCCTCTCTCGGTCTCTGTCTGCCTCTCTCGGTCTCTGTCTGCCTCTCTCGGTCTCTGTCTGCCTCTCTCTAAAAAACACATGATTTTGTACGACTCAAAATGTGTAAGAATTACAACAAAGATCCAGTTTACAAAAATGACCATATTCATTTCAGGTCAAATAATATACCAGGACAAATTAGCTAGTAACAGAATGCGAGCTTGATCTCCATGAATGTGTCTTTCGACCGGTCTCCTAATTAATATAGTTGGTTCACAGTGGGTTTTGGTATTTTAATCTGCGCGTCATGAACGTGCGCGTCTTGTGGGGGACAGACAAATTAAGATGGCGCACGATGGCGCCCTCGGATGCAGGCCGGTTTGATCAAGGTTTTAGGCTGCGTTTACACAGGCAGCAAAATTCTGGTATTTGATTCACTAATTGATCTTTTGGCCTATCACATCTGATCTGATCAGAATTGGGCTGCATGTGTAAACGCAGCCAAACTCTCTCTATCCAATAAACTGCCCCAGTACTTCACATATATATTTTTTTAAGATGGTAAAACAACAGTGTACCTGATGAAGTCTCGCTCTGTGAAATGAAATGCACACAACAGATCCACCGTCTGAGAATGCAGCTCTTTGATTGGGTGCCGGGTGCGGGCGCGGACCTTGTCGATGCTATTTCGACCAATCTGGTTGAACTCCAGGTAACTGACCTCCAGGAAGAGGGCGGAACCGAGGCCAGAGGAGCAGGACTTGAACAGCTCATTGGTCGAGATCCCCACCTGGGAGAGGCAAAGGGGACGAGGGTTAGACAGTGGCTCACTTGAAATGATACCTAACGTGATAAATAGCAGCTATTGTGTAACGGCTATCATTAAGTTTAACAACCAACCATCCACACATACAGACCCTCTCCTCACCTGGAAGGATCCTGACTGGTTGCTGGCTCGGTCCACGGCAATGTGAAAGGTTGGCCACTCCACCTGAAGCTCAGAGCTCCACCACCAGGTGGCAGTAGTAGTAACAACCGCATTCCAATCTCTATCCGTTACGCTAGCATTAGCATTACTGTTAGCATTAGCGGTTGCGTAGTCAATCTGCTCCAGGCAGAAGCGGAATGTTCCAGCGTACAGGAAACAGGAGCAGTTGAATTCTAAAATCAAGTCAGATCAAAGTGTATTTGTACACAGCGTAGTGTACATAGTTTCCTACAACAGAGCACATATACAGCATTTAGAGAGTTTAGCCAGCTTTTAGAATGATTGAAATGTTTCCAACAACAGTATTTAGAGAGTTTAGCCAGCTTTTAGAATGAATGGAATGTTATCGCTTTTCAGCATTGTATTTATCCATTCATGACGAAAATTTGGAATCTTGTACAAATTCAGAAAATTCTGTGAACTGCTATTGGTCAATATTGCCCATGGGGAGCCAACATGGCTGCCATGAAATATAGTTTCATTTAAATGCATCATAATGCAGAAACCTCAATGTCCTCACTAAATACACGGCTCTGACTTTCAGTAAAGACATTGTCTGTAGACAATTAGAACGCGACAAGTTTTGTCTACAGACAATGTCGTTAGACCAAGTAGAAACCAGAGCACTAACCTAATCTCCCCTCTGATTGGTTGGCTGGCAGGGTTCTGGTGAGCAGGGTGGCGTTAGTTTCCGTGTCAACCAGAGTTAGGGTCATGTTCCGGATGTCGGAGGAAGCGTTGTGGTCTGCGGTGTCGTAGTTGAGGAACACACTGCTGTTACTAAGTGCAACATGGACGGAGGGCCACAGGTGGAGGCCAGCCATAGCTATACAATCAAAGAGGGGGGCAGATTTATTTCAATAGTAGGTAGTTAGGTAGACAGTAAGAAAAATCATGTAGATTTCATCAATTATGGTATCTCTGTGTTTGTTTGTCTGCCTGTCTACCTCTAAGTCTCGGTCTCTGTCTGCCTCTCTCGGTCTCTGTCTGCCTCTCTCGGTCTCTGTCTGCCTCTCTCGGTCTCTGTCTGCCTCTCTCGGTCTCTGTCTGCCTCTCTCGGTCTCTGTCTGCCTCTCTCGGTCTCTGTCTGCCGCTGTCTCTCTACGTCTCTTTTTCTGTCCGTCTGTCTGTCTCTCTCTGTCTGCCGCTGTCTCTCTACGTCTCTTTTTCTGTCCGTCTGTCTGTCTCTCTCTGTCTGCCGCTGTCTCTCTACGTCTCTTTTTCTGTCCGTCTGTCTGTCTCTCTCTGTCTGCCGCTGTCTCTCTACGTCTCTTTTTCTGTCTGCCGCTGTCTCTCTACGTCTCTTTTTCTGTCCGTCTGTCTGTCTCTCTCTGCCTGTCTCTGTGTCTCTCTCTGCCTGTCTCTCTCTGCCTGTCTGTGTCTCTGCCTGTCTGTGTCTCTGCGTGTCTCTCTCTCTGCCTGTCTCTGTGTCTCTCTCTCTGCCTGTCTCTGTGTCTCTCTCTCTGCCTGTCTCTGTGTCTCTCTCTCTGCCTGTCTCTGTGTCTCTCTCTCTGCCTGTCTCTGTGTCTCTCTCTCTGCCTGTCTCTGTGTCTCTCTCTCTGCCTGTCTCTGTGTCTCTCTCTCTGCCTGTCTCTGTGTATCTCTCTCTGCCTGTCTCTGTGTATCTTTGTAGTACAGGGCTGCAGTGGCATTGTGATGTGTGAATGCCGCTGTGTATAGGTCACATCCTGTCACACCCTACAAAGGGAAGAGGGTGGAGGAACAGACTGCCCCTCCCTTCAACCATCTCCCTCCATCTCTTAAACACTCTCTCTCTCCCTTACCCTCTCTCCCTTCCCCTCTCTCCCTCTCTCCCTTTATTTCCTGTCCCCGTGGTCTTTCCTCTCTCAGCAGGTTTGAATGGGTTTGGTTGACCTTCATACTAAAAACGTATGTCCCTATTGGCAACCTATTCCCTATTTAGTGCACTACTTTTGACCAGGACCCCATAGGGAATAGGGTGCCATTTGGGACAAACTTCAATAGCAAGAGGTAGAGTAGAACAAAGAGAACTGGGATTTTTTAAAAGTGTGTATTTATAGAAATCAACTTTGTTGTGTGCATGTGTGTTCATGTGTGTTCATGTGCGTTCATGTGCGTTCATGTGTGTTCATGTGCCTTCAGAAAGTCTCACCACTTGATTTGTTCCAGATTTTGTTGCGTTACAAATTGGGATTAAAATGGATTTAATTGTACTTTATTTATTTTCAACGATCTACACAAAATACTGTAATGTCAATGTAGAAGAAAAATTCAGGGCTAGAGAGACTAATCCACAGGAGAGACTAATCAACAGGAGAGACACTAATCCACAGGAGAGACTAATCAACAGGAGAGAGACTAATCAACCACTAGGCTACCTGCCTCCCCTCCACTCTAACAACGAGGCTACCTGCCGCCCCTCCACTCTAACCACTAGGATACCTGCCGCCCCTCCACTCTAACCACTAGGATACCTGCTCCTAGCCCTGACTCGCCCCTGGTCCCTGCTCCTAGCCCTGCTCCTAGCCCTGACTCTCCCCAGGTATCCTAGTGGTTAGAGTGGAGGGGTGGCAGGTATCCTAGTGGTTAGAGTGGAGTGGCGGCAGGTAGCCTAGTGGTTAGAGTGGAGTTGAGGTAGTCTATTGTGACGTCACTGTGGGGTATTGTGACGTCACTGTGGGGTATTGTGACGTCACTGTGGGGTATTGTGACGTCACTGTGGGGTATTGTGACGTCACTGTGGGGTATTGTGTGTAGATGGGTGAGAAAAAAAAACAAATTTAATCCATTATGAATTCAGGCTGTAACACAACATGTGGACTAATACTTTCTGAATGCTGTGTGTGTGTGTGTGTGTGTGTGTGTGTGTGTGTGTGTGTGTGTGTGTGTGTGTGTGTGTCTGTGTGTGTGTGTGTGTGTCAAAACGTAAATATGTGTAACAAAGAAAGTACATATCTACTTACAAGTCACTGACATTACAAGACAACATTGATAACGAGCACATTTGGGAAAGAGGAAACAGTACCGTCGTAATTTATTTTCATTGTTTTGCACCCTGCTACCCGAGCATCATACCTTGCTACCGAGCATCATACCCTGCTACCCGAGCTTCATACCCTGATACCGGAGCTTCATACCCTGCTACCGAGCATCATACCCTGCTACCCGAGCTTCATACCCTGCTACCCGAGCTTCATACCCTGCTACCGAGCATCATACCCTGCTACCCGAGCATCATACCCTGCTACCGAGCATCATACCCTGCTCCGGGATCATACCCTGCATCATACCCTGCTACCGAGTATCATACCTTGCTACCGAGCATCATACCTTGCTACTTATCATGCATATCAGTGAGACCCTATCACAGGGATGGGACTGGTTCAATGAGGACCTGTACGGTGTGCAAGGTTTCACTCCAGCCCAGCACTTACACACTTAACGGACACCCCTGTACCCCCTCAAGCATACAAAATATATATATAAACATACAAAACATGTATACAAACATACAAAACATGTATACAAACATACATATATATATATATACACAGTGTGGCAAAAAAGTATTTAGTCAGCCACCAATTGTGCAAGTTCTCCCACTTAAAAAGATGAGAGAGGCCTGTAATTTTCATCATAGGTACACTTCAACTATGACAAACAAAATGAGAAAAAAAATCCAGAAAATCACATTGTAGGATTTTTAATGAATTTATTTGCAAATTATGGTGGAAAATAAGTATTTGGTCACCTACAAACATGCAAGATTTCTGTCTCTCACAGACCTGTAACTTCTTCTTTAAGAGGCTCCTCTGTCCTCCACTCGTTACCTGTTTTAATGGTACCCGTTTGAACTTGTTATCAGTATAAAAGACACCTGTCCACAACCTCAAACAGTCACACTTCAAACTCCACTATGGCCAAGAGCAAAGAGCTGTCAAAGGACACCAGAAACAAAATTGTAGACCTGCACCAGGCTGGGAAGACAATCTGCAATAGGTAAGCACTTGGTTTGAAGAAATCAACTGTGGGAGCAATTATTAGGAAATGGAAGACATACAAGACCACTGATAATCTCCCTCGATCTGGGGCTCCACGCAAGATCTCAACCCGTGGGGTCAAAATTATCACAAGAACGGTGAGCAAAAATCCCAGAACCACACCCTAGTGAATGACCTGCAGAGAGCTGGGACCAAAGTAACAAAGCCTACCATCAGTAACACACTACGCCGCCAGGAACTCAAATCCTGCAGTGCCAGACGTGTCCCCCTGCTTAGGCCAGTACATGTCCAGGCCCATCTGAAGTTTGCTAGAGAGCATTTGGATGATCTAGAAGAAGATTGGGAGAATGTCATATGGTCAGATGAAACCAAAATAGAGCTTTTTGATAAAAACTCAACTCGTCATTTTTGGAGGACAAAGAATGCTGAGTTGCATCCGAAGAACACCATACCTACTGTGAAGCTTGGGGGTGGAAACATCATGCTTTGGGGCTGTTTTTCTGCAAAGGGACCAGGACGACTGATCCGTGTAAAGGAAAGAATGAATGGGGCCATGTATCGTGAGATTTTGAGTGAAAACCTCCTTCCATCAGCAAGGGCATTGAAGATGAAACATGGCTGGGTCTTTCAGCATGACAATGATCCCAAACACACCGCCCGGGCAACGAAGGAGTGGCATCGTAAGAAGGATTTCAAGGTCCTGGAGTGGCCTAGCCAGTCTCCAGATCTCAACCTGTTACTGTAATTTAATTATACCAATGTGTTTTCATTAATTGAATTCCCTTAATCTATTTTATGAGAATTTGTAAGATTCTTGTTTGCATAAAATAGACGGAGACCAGTCTTATCAATAATTTATTCTAATAATAATTTATTCTTGGAGCACGCTGCCACGTTACCACGAGCAACAGTTTATATACAATAACATGACGTCATTTCATTGCTGTTAAAATGAATCTCCTCCTCTCGACCGAGACAAAGGGAACTTTAAAAGTTCATTCTGAGTTAATTCTGACCCACTAGCACATACACAGGACACACAACAAAACTTAATTAACTTTTGACTCCTCACCATTATCGATCACCACTTAGCTGACAGTTCTAATTAACAGAAAACCTAGGAATGCACTCACTGCCTTATCTAAAACACCCCAGAGCTAAGTTTCTGTAGGGTCAACCATAGGCTAACGACCTTATCTGCTTACTTAATCCACAACCCATTCCTTTCTTCCTAGTTGGAATGGTGTTCATTAACTTTAATTACTCCTTGTCTGTGTCACACAATCCCTTCTTATGAACTCATATTGTTAATCAGATATAATAAAACAGAGTATAAGTTTACTTAGTTACAGTTTCATTTCAAATAAGACTATTGTTCAGTCATTTAATCATAATTTTCCTAACACAACCCCATAGAAAATCTTTGGAGGGAGTTGAAAGTCCGTGTTGCCCAGCAACAGCCCCAAAAACATCACTGCTCTAGAGGAGATCTGCATGGACGAATGGGCCAAAATACCAGCAACAGTGTGTGAAAACCTTGTGAAGACTTACAGAAAACGTTTGACCTCTGTCATTGCCAACAAAGGGTATATAACAAAGTATTGAGATAAACTTTTGTTATTGACCAAATACTTATTTTCCACCATAATTTGCAAAAAAAAACATTAAAAATCCTACAATGTGATTTTCTGGATTTTTTTTCTCATTTTGTCTGTCATAGTTGAAGTGTACCTATGATGAAAATTACAGGCCTCTCTCATCTTTTTAAGTGGGAGAACTTGCACAATTGGTGGCTGACTAAATACTTTTTTTGCCACACTGTGTGTGTGTGTCTGTGTGTGTATATATACATATACATATACATATATGACACACACACAAAATACATATACAAAGTAACCCAGAATGACATCTGCATTGCTTGCCGTTTTAGACTGGGTTTCTGTACAGCACTTTGTGACATCAGCTGATGTAAAAAAGGCTTTATCAATACATTTCATTGATATGACGCTCCATTCCAGCGTGTCCAATAGGAAGAGGAGCAACGGCGTGGAACCCTGTGGCAAAGTTTTGTTCCAGGCCAGCACTAAAATCCTCAAGCCCCTCCCACTCACCGTATCCCAGCGTGGCCAATAGGAAGACGAGCAGCGGTGTCGGCGTGGAACCCTGTGGCATTCCGATGCATGAGCCCCGGAACCCCCGCACTGTCACACCGCATGACACTCCTCCTCCAACATCCCAAAGGCTCTGAGGAAACACACACAGACCAATCAGGACACACCAATACAAACAAATATGGTGCTGTTAGTGAGACAACATACTCAGAATGTGATATGGTGCTGCTAGACAACATACTCAGAATGTTACCTGGTGATATGGTGCTGCTAGACAACACACTCAGAATGTTACCTGGTGATATGGTGCTGCTAGACAACACACTCAGAATGTTACCTGGTGATATGGTGCTGCTAGACAACATACTCAGAATGTTACCTGGTGATATGGTGCTGCTAGACAACATACTCAGAATGTTACCTGGTGATATGGTGCTGCTAGACAACATACTCAGAATGTTACCTGGTGATATGGTGCTGTTAGTGTTAGACAACATACTCAGAAAGTTAACTGGTGATATGGTGCTGCTAGTGATAAGCACAATGGAGCTGCTCCCTCTCCTCCCCTCTCCTCCCCTCCCTCTCTCCCCTCCCCTCCCTCTCCTCCCCGATATAGTTTTTCCATACAGTGTGGAACAGTGAAGTTAAAATAACTGTCTGGTGATAGAGTTTTATTTAGCAGGGAATACACTGTGTGTCTGTCTGTGTGCGCATGTCTGTCTGTTTCCATTACAGAACACCCTCTGTGTTCTGTTAGACAGGTAACTCTTTATCCACAACACAGCAGGGGGTGTAAAGCCAGAACACACACGTTTTTCCAGCAGCAGACTATGATCGATAATGTCAAAAGCTGCACTGAAGTTTAACAAAACAGCTCCCACAATCATTTTATTATAAATTTCTCCCAGCCAATTTTATTTTATTTTACCTTTATTTAACTAGGCAAGTCAGTTAAGAACAAATTCTTATTTTCAATGACGATTAACTGCCTGTTCAGGGGCAGAACGACAGATTTGTACCTTGTCAGCTCGGGGGTTTAAACTTGCAACCTTCCGGTTACTAGTCCAACGCTCTAACCACTAGGCTACCCTGCCGCCCCAATCATCAGTCATTTGTGTAAGTTCTGTGCTTGTTGAATGTCCTCCCCTATAAGCATGCTGAAAGTCTGTCAATTTGTTTACTGTAAAATAGCATTGACAAGATACAAACACCATTTTTTCCAGAAGTTTAGTAAAGCAGCCTGATTGGTCGGCTATTTGAGCCAGTTAGGGGGGCTTTACTATTCTTAGGTGGGGGAATAGTTTTTGCTTCCCTCCAGGTCTGAGGGCACACAATTTCTATTACATTTCTGCTTAATATCTGCTTAAATAGAAGATGTGGCAAACAGGAGTGGCAATATCGTCCGCTATTATCCTAAAATAAATTCCATCCAGATTGTCAACAATGACAAGCCACCGGGGTCTGACAGTCATTCTTTCACTTCTTCCAAAATCACTTTAAGGTATTCAAATTTACAATGCTTGACTTTCATAATTTGGTCAGTTATACTTGGATGTGTAGTATTGGCGTTTGTTGCTGGCATGTCATGCCTAAGTTCGCTAGTCTTACCAATTACATTTTTTTTTTTTTAAGTAGTTGGTAATATCAGTGGGTTTTGTGATGAATGAGACATCTCAGTGAATGATGGAGCAGAGTTTGCCTTTTTGCCCTAAATGTCATTTAAGATTCTCCAAAGCCTTTTTACTATCATTCTTCATGTAATTTCTCTTTGTTTCATAGTGTACTTTCTTCTTTTTAGTCACATAATCTCTCTAGTTGCAGTACGTTTGCCAATCCGCTAACAATTGTGGCATTGGAACTCCGGAGTGTCAATATTGTCTCGTAATAAAACATCTTCTACAGCGCTGGAAACGTTCATTAGTCATTCCAGGCCAAGCGGGCTTGCAACTTAACTAGCTGAGTAGTTAGTAGTAGGTGTTGACACAGATATCCCAGATCTTGAGTTCGGACATTTTTCAGGGTGGAGTCGGGCGTCTGTTTCATCGACCCATCCGGTATGAACAGTTGGAACAGCCGAGTCGGAGTTGAAGTCGCATTCAAAGTCGAAAAGGAGGTTAGAAACTGTCGGTCTAGAAGTGCTTGGCGGTCATAGGTGATATGAACTTTGATAAACACGATAACAAGTCAATAGCAGGTTGAAACTCTTAAGATGTAGTAATAATACCTGGCGATAGAAGAAGAAAACACAGGAGGTTGGTGAAACCTTAATTAGGGAGGACGGGCTCCTGGTAAGGAATGGAGCGGAATCAGTGGAATTGTATCAAATACACCCAACGCGTTTCCAGGTCCATTTGTTCCGTTCCGGACATTATTAGGAGCCTCCACTGATACGCACATGATACAAAAAGTTAAAAATGGAAGAAAATCAGAAATATTAGAAAGAGCAGTTATATAAGTCCAGATTATAAATATATGGACAGAAAAGTGGACAGCAGTAGTTATATAGGATGAACCATGACCAGAATACAGTAGATACAGTTGAAGTTGGAAGTTTACATACACCTTAGCCAAATATATTTAAACTCAGTTTCACAATTCCTGACATTTAATCTGAGTAAAGATTCCCTGTTTTAGGTCAGTTAGGCTCACCACTTTATTTTAAGAACGTGAAATGTCAGAATAATAGGAGAGAATGTTTTTTTCAGCTTTTATTTCTTTCATCACATTCCCAGTGGGTCAGAAGTTTACATACACTCAATTAGTATTTGGTAGTATTGCCTTTAAATTCTTTAACTTGGGTGAAAGGTTTCAGGTAGCCTTCCACAAGCTTCTCACAAGAAATTGGGTGAATTTTGGCGCATTCCTTCTGGCAGAGCTGGTGTAACTGAGTCAGGTTTGTAGGCTTCCTTGCTCACACACACTTATTCAGTTCTGCCCACACATTTTCTATAGGATTGAGTTCAGGGCTTTGTGATGGCCACTCCAATACCTTGACTTTGTTGTCCTTAAGCCATTTTGCCACAACTTTGGAAGTATGCTTGGGGTCATTGTCCATTTGGAAGACCTATTTGCGACCAAGCATTAACTTCCTGACTGATGTCTTGAGGTGTTGCTTCAATATATCCACATAATTTTTACTGCCTCTTGATGCCATCTATTTGTGAAGTGCACCAGTCCCTCCTGCAGCAAAGCACCCCCACAGGGCAGGGTACTGAGTGGAGGCTGGCTAGTGGTGACTATTTAACAGTCTGATGGCCTGGAGATAGAAGCTGTTTTTCAGTCTCTGTCCCAGCTTTGAGGCACCTGTACCCTGTCTGCCTTCTGGAGGATAGCGGTGAGAACAGGCAGTGGCTATAGTCTCCTGTAGTCCACGATCAGCTAATTTGTTTTGTTGACATTGAGGGAGGTTCATTTCCTGGCACCACCTCCTCCAGTGCTCTCATCTCCTCCCTGTCGCCAGTCTCGTCGGTAACCAGGACTACCACTGTTATGTCATTAGCAAACTTGATGATTGAGTTGTGAGGCATGCGTGGCCATGCAGTAATACGTGAACAGGGAGTACAGGAGGGTGCTGAGCACAGTGTCTGTCTGGCCGTCTGCATCTCAGTCTCACAGTAACCCAACGGAAGTGATTAAAGACATTCTCTGGAACTTTGGCGACTACATAAGTATTTTTTAATCCTCCCATTTTGGGCCGAATGTGTCAATGTGTCGTTCATACATGAATAACTTATGAGCAGAATTACTGTTTTACCTCAATTAACCACGAACTCCCTGGTTTGAAAGTGACTGTATTCTGTGACGTCATTTTGAGTACGGCAAGCTTGGGTCCCGTTGGCCAGCCCCCTAGCAACAGGAGTTCCAATCCCTTGCCATTTGAGTGACAGCTAGCAAGATGCAGATAGACCAGTTAGACCCTGTGTTATAGTCCACATATCTGCACACAGTGACGTAGAATGTTTTATTTATTATAATTATAAAATTATAATATTTTCATGGAACCCGTTGAGGATTTCGAGCGCTACTTCAGAACTACTGACTGAAATTATACTAAAAGTTTGAGAGTGGATCTTTAATGGTTCTGCTGGTTGTACCCAGTACCGCTGCCTGGTCAAACCCAGTACCGCTGCCTGGTCGTACCCGCCCAGTACCGCTGCCTGGTCGTACCCGCCCAGTACCGCTGCCTGGTCGTACCAGCCCAGTACCGCTGCCTGGTGGTACCAGCCCAGTACCGCTGCCTGGTCGTACCCACCCAGTACCGCTGCCTGGTCGTACCCTACCCAGTACCGCTGCCTGGTCGTACCCTACCCAGTACCGCTGCCTGGTCGTACCAGCCCAGTACCGCTGCCTGGTCGTACCAGCCCAGTACCGCTGCCTGGTCGTACCAGCCCAGTACCGCTGCCTGGTCGTACCAGCCCAGTACCGCTGCCTGGTCGTACCCACCCAGTACCGCTGCCTGGTCGTACGTCCCCAGTACCGCTGCCTGGTCGTACCCGCCCAGTACCGCTGCCTGGTCGTACCCGCCCAGTACCGCTACCTGGTCGTACCCGCCCAGTACCGCTGCCTGGTCGTACCCGCCCAGTACCGCTGCCTGGTCGTACCCACCCAGTACCGCTGCCTGGTCGCACCCACCCAGTACCGCTGCCTGGTCGTACCCACCCAGTACCGCTGCCTGGTCGTACGTACCCAGTTCCGCTGCCTGGTCGTACGTACCCAGTACCGCTGCCTGGTCGTACCCTACCCAGTACCGCTGCCTGGTCGTACCCGCCCAGTACCGCTGCCTGGTCGTACCCGCCCAGTACCGCTGCCTGGTCGTACCCGCCCAGTACCGCTGCCTGGTCGTACCCACCCAGTACCGCTGCCTGGTCGTACCCACCCAGTACCGCTGCCTGGTCGTACCCACCCAGTACCGCTGCCTGGTCGTACCCACCCAGTACCGCTGCCTGGTCGTACCCACCCAGTACCGCTGCCTGGTCGTACGTACCCAGTTCCGCTGCCTGGTCGTACGTACCCAGTTCAGCTGCCTGGTCGTACGTACCCAGTTCCGCTGCCTGGTCGTACGTACCCAGTTCCGCTGCCTGGTCGTACGTACCCAGTTCCGCTGCCTGGTCGTACGTACCCAGTTCCGCTGCCTGGTCGTACGTCCCCAGTACTGCAGCTGGTCGTACGTCCCCAGTACTGCAGCTGGTCGTACGTCCCCAGTACTGCAGCTGGTCGTACGTACCCAGTACCGCTGCCTGGTCGTACGTACCCAGTACCGCTGCCTGGTCGTACGTACCCAGTACCGCTGCCTGGTCGTACGTACCCAGTACCGCTGCCTGGTCGTACGTACCCAGTACCGCTGCCTGGTCGTACGTACCCAGTACCGCTGCCTGGTCGTACGTCGCCAGTACTGCAGCTGGTCGTACGTCGCCAGTACTGCAGCTGGTCGTACGTCGCCCGTACTGCAGCTGGTCGTACGTCCCCAGTACTGCTGCTGGTCGTACGTCCCCAGTACTGCTGCTGGTCGTACGTCCCCAGTACTGCTGCTGGTCGTACGTCCCCAGTACTGCTGCTGGTCGTACGTCCCCAGTACTGCTGCTGGTCGTACGTCACCAGTACTGCAGCTGGTCGTGCGTCCCCAGTACCGCTGCCTGGTCGTACCCCCCCAGTACCGCTGCCTGGTCGTACCCCCCCAGTACCGCTGCCTGGTCGTACCCAGTACCGCTGCTGGTCGTACGTCCCCAGTACTGCAGCTGGTCGTACGTCCCCAGTACTGCAGCTGGTCGTACGTCCCCAGTACTGCAGCTGGTCGTACGTCCCCAGTACTGCAGCTGGTCGTACGTCCCCAGTACTGCAGCTGGTCGTACGTCGCCAGTACTGCAGCTGGTCGTACGTCCCCAGTACTGCAGCTGGTCGTACGTCCCCAGTACCGCTGCTGGTCGTACGTCCCCAGTACCGCTGCTGGTCGTACGTCCCCAGTACCGCTGCTGGTCGTACGTCCCCAGTACCGCTGCTGGTCGTACGTCCCCAGTACCGCTGCTGGTCGTACGTCCCCAGTACCGCTGCTGGTCGTACGTCCCCAGTACCGCTGCTGGTCGTACGTCCCCAGTACCGCTGCTGGTCGTACGTCCCCAGTACCGCTGCCTGGTCGTACGTCCCCAGTACTGCAGCTGGTCGTACCCAGTACCGCTGCTGGTTGTACGTCCCCAGTACTGCAGCTGGTCGTACGTCCCCAGTACTGCAGCTGGTCGTACGTCCCCAGTACTGCAGCTGGTCGTACGTCCCCAGTACTGCAGCTGGTCGTACGTCCCCAGTACTGCTGCTGGTTGTACCCAGTTCTGCTGCCGGTTGTACCCAGTTCTGCTGCCGGTTGTACCCAGTTCTGCTGCCTGGTCGTACCCACCCAGTTCCGCTGCCTGGTCGTACCCAGTACTGCTGCCTGGTCGTACGTACCCAGTTCTGCTGCCTGGTCGTACGTACCCAGTACTGCAGCTGGTCGTACGTCCCCAGTACTGCTGCTGGTCGTACGTCCCCAGTACTGCAGCTGGTCGTACGTCCCCAGTACTGCAGCTGGTCGTACGTCCCCAGTACTGCAGCTGGTCGTACGTCCCCAGTACTGCAGCTGGTCGTACGTCGCCAGTACTGCAGCTGGTCGTACGTCGCCAGTACTGCAGCTGGTCGTACGTCCCCAGTACTGCAGCTGGTCGTACCCAGTACCGCTGCCTGGTCGTACGTCCCCAGTACTGCTGCTGGTCGTACGTCCCCAGTACTGCAGCTGGTCGTACGTCCCCAGTACTGCAGCTGGTCGTACGTCCCCAGTACTGCAGCTGGTCGTACGTCCCCAGTACTGCAGCTGGTCGTACGTCCCCAGTACTGCAGCTGGTCGTACGTCGCCAGTACTGCAGCTGGTCGTACGTCCCCAGTACTGCAGCTGGTCGTACGTCCCCAGTACTGCTGCTGGTCGTACGTCCCCAGTACTGCTGCTGGTCGTACGTCCCCAGTACTGCTGCTGGTCGTACGTCCCCAGTACTGCTGCTGGTCGTACGTCCCCAGTACTGCTGCTGGTCGTACGTCCCCAGTACTGCTGCTGGTCGTACGTCCCCAATACTGCAGCTGGTCGTACGTCCCCAGTACTGCAGCTGGTCGTACGTCGCCAGTACTGCAGCTGGTCGTACCTCGCCAGTACTGCAGCTGGTCGTACGTCGCCAGTACTGCAGCTGGTCGTACGTCGCCAGTACTGCAGCTGGTCGTACGTCGCCAGTACCGCAGCTGGTCGTACGTCCCCAGTACCGCAGCTGGTCGTACGTCCCCAGTACCGCTGCTGGTCGTACGTCCCCAGTACCGCTGCTGGTCGTACGTCCCCAGTACCGCTGCTGGTCGTACGTCCCCAGTACCGCTGCTGGTCGTACGTCCCCAGTACCGCTGCTGGTCGTACGTCCCCAGTACCGCTGCTGGTCGTACGTCCCCAGTACCGCTGCTGGTCGTACGTCCCCAGTACCGCTGCTGGTCGTACGTCCCCAGTACCGCTGCTGGTCGTACGTCCCCAGTACCGCTGCTGGTCGTACGTCCCCAGTACCGCTGCTGGTCGTACGTCCCCAGTACCGCTGCCTGGTCGTACGTCCCCAGTACTGCAGCTGGTCGTACCCAGTACCGCTGCTGGTTGTACGTCCCCAGTACTGCAGCTGGTCGTACGTCCCCAGTACTGCAGCTGGTCGTACGTCCCCAGTACTGCAGCTGGTCGTACGTCCCCAGTACTGCAGCTGGTCGTACGTCCCCAGTACTGCTGCTGGTTGTACCCAGTTCTGCTGCCGGTTGTACCCAGTTCTGCTGCCTGGTCGTACCCACCCAGTTCCGCTGCCTGGTCGTACCCAGTACTGCTGCCTGGTCGTACGTACCCAGTTCTGCTGCCTGGTCGTACGTACCCAGTACTGCAGCTGGTCGTACGTACCCAGTACTGCAGCTGGTCGTACGCCCCCAGTACTGCTGCTGGTCGTACGTCCCCAGTACTGCAGCTGGTCGTACGTCCCCAGTACTGCAGCTGGTCGTACGTCCCCAGTACTGCAGCTGGTCGTACGTCGCCAGTACTGCAGCTGGTCGTACGTCGCCAGTGCTGCAGCTGGTCGTACGTCCCCAGTACTGCAGCTGGTCGTACCCAGTACCGCTGCCTGGTCGTACGTCCCCAGTACCGCTGCTGGTCGTACGTCCCCAGTACTGCAGCTGGTCGTACGTCCCCAGTACTGCAGCTGGTCGTACGTCCCCAGTACTGCAGCTGGTCGTACGTCGCCAGTACTGCAGCTGGTCGTACGTCCCCAGTACTGCAGCTGGTCGTACGTCCCCAGTACTGCAGCTGGTCGTACGTCCCCAGTACTGCAGCTGGTCGTACGTCCCCAGTACTGCTGCTGGTCGTACGTCCCCAGTACTGCTGCTGGTCGTACGTCCCCAGTACTGCTGCTGGTCGTACGTCCCCAGTACTGCTGCTGGTCGTACGTCCCCAGTACTGCTGCTGGTCGTACGTCCCCAGTACTGCTGCTGGTCGTACGTCCCCAGTACTGCTGCTGGTCGTACGTCCCCAGTACTGCTGCTGGTCGTACGTCCCCAGTACTGCTGCTGGTCGTACGTCCCCAGTACTGCTGCTGGTCGTACGTCCCCAGTACTGCTGCTGGTCGTACCTCCCCAGTACTGCTGCTGGTCGTACGTCCCCAGTACTGCAGCTGGTCGTACGTCCCCAGTACTGCAGCTGGTCGTACGTCCCCAGTACTGCAGCTGGTCGTACGTCCCCAGTACCGCTGCCTGGTCGTACCCCCCCAGTACCGCTGCCTGGTCGTACCCAGTACCGCTGCCTGGTCGTACGTCCCCAGTACTGCAGCTGGTTGTACCCAGTACCGCTGCTGGTCGTACGTCCTCAGTACTGCTGCTGGTCGTACGTCCCCAGTACTGCTGCTGGTCGTACGTCCCCAGTACTGCTGCTGGTCGTACGTCCCCAGTACTGCAGCTGGTCGTACGTCCCCAGTACTGCAGCTGGTCGTACGTCCCCAGTACTGCAGCTGGTCGTACGTCCCCAGTACCGCTGCCTGGTCGTACCCAGTATCGCTGCCTGGTCGTACGTCCCCAGTACTGCAGCTGGTCGTACCCAGTACCGCTGCTGGTTGTACGTCCCCAGTACTGCAGCTGGTCGTACGTCCCCAGTACTGCTGCCGGTTGTACCCAGTTCTGCTGCCGGTTGTACCCAGTTCTGCTGCCTGGTCGTACCCACCCAGTTCCGCTGCCTGGTCGTAACCAGTACTGCTGCCTGGTCGTAAGTTCCCAGTTCTGCTGCCTGGTCGTAAGTACCCAGTTCTGCTGCCTGGTCGTACGTACCCAGTACTGCTGCTGGTCGTACGTCCCCAGTACTGCTGCTGGTCGTACGTACCCAGTACTGCTGCTGGTCGTACGTCCCCAGTACTGCTGCTGGTCGTACGTCCCCAGTACTGCTGCTGGTCGTACGTCCCCAGTACTGCAGCTGGTCGAACCCAGTACCGCTGCCTGGTCGTACGTCCCCAGTACTGCAGCTGGTCGTACGTCCCCAGTACTGCAGCTGGTCGTACGTCCACAGTACTGCAGCTGGTCGTACGTCCCCAGTACTGCAGCTGGTCGTACGTCCCCAGTACTGCAGCTGGTTGAACCCAGTACCACTGCCTGGTCGTACGTCCCCAGTACTGCAGCTGGTCGTACGTCCCCAGTACTGCAGCTGGTCGTACGTCCCCAGTACTGCAGCTGGTCGTACGTCCCCAGTACTGCAGCTGGTCGTACGTCCCCAGTACTGCAGCTGGTCGTACGTCCCCAGTACTGCAGCTGGTCGTACGTCCCCAGAACTGCAGCTGGTCGTACGTCCCCAGTACTGCAGCTGGTCGTACGTCCCCAGTACTGCAGCTGGTCGTACGTCCCCAGTACCGCTGCCTGGTCGTACCCAGTACCGCTGCCTGGTCATACCCAGTACCGCTGCCTGGTTGTACGTCCCCAGTACTGCAGCTGGTCATACCCAGTACCGCTGCTGGTCGTACGTCCCCAGTACTGCAGCTGGTCGTACCCAGTACCGCTATTGGTCGTACGTCCCCAGTACTGCAGCTGGTCGTACCCAGTACCGCTGCTGGTCGTACGTCCCCAGTACTGCAGCTG